>NC_133774.1:137873861-137876109 GCF_003597395.2 Chelonoidis abingdonii
GGGTGCGGGGCGGGAGCGGCGCGAGCAGGGCCCTGGCGGCGCCTAGAAGCGTTTCCCTCCGCTCGCCCCCTCCCAATCCAGCTTCCGGCCAGCCGCGCCCGCGAACTGCTTCCGGGGCAAAGGGCGGCGGGAGAGTTGCCAGTACGCCCCGCCCCCTTCCTTGCGAGCGCTGAGCGCCGCTCTATCTGCCGCTCTATGGTACGGCGGGGGATGACTTCCGGGGCGGGCAAGGGACAGTCGCGAAATTACCGGAGTTCCCTGGGAGGCGAAAAAGCAACCGATCCCCGAGTAAGAGCCCGCTCCTGCCCGGGCCCGTGACGCTCCCACGGGCCCAATCCTGCGGCGGTCTTAGCGCCCGATCCTACGTTGAAGCCAATGTCCTAGCGCCTGTTGGCACCAGTGGGCCCGATCCTGAGGTACCCCCGCCCCCCCAGCGCCGCACGGGCCCGATCCTGCCCTCAGAGAAGTCAATGTCTTAGCGCCTGCTGGCTCCAGTGGGCCCGATTCTGAGCCCCTGCAGCTGCCATTGCCCGCCAGGCAGCGCTGAAAGTGGCGGTGGGAGCCCTGGGCTGCGGCAAATGGCAGCAGCTTTCCCCAGAGCGCAGCCCACGGGCATGGCTGGGGCATGGCCCCATCGCTCAGGGCACCAGGGCCAGACAGACTAGACCACGGGTTGCCAACTCTCCAGGACTGGCCTGGCGGCCCTGGAACCAGCATGGATGCCCCGGTGACCACTGCCAGCGGCCCAGGGCGTTGTGTCGTGCTGGGGGGAAGCTCCCGGGCTGGCTGCAGTCAGAGTTGGCGACCCTGCTAAACCGTTGGGTCCCCCCGTGCCTTGCAGCGCTCGGTGTGAGCGATTCTGTTACTGTTGCCCACGGGGCTGGGCCAGCGGGTGATTCGTGGGCCTAGACACCCCGAGCGCTGTCTGGCTCCTGCGCTGGCCTCGGCCACGGGCGGGAGGTTCAGCCACACAACCAAACAACACGCTCAGCGAGTGAAATAGCGTCACAGGTATTTCGGTGCCTGACTGGGCTCCTAAATGCCTTTGAGGAGCTGGGCCACTACTAATTTGGGGGCAATCAAGCAAATGCATCCACGTGCGAGACTCTCTAGGCTTCCTGTATTTATACCTGCTCCTGTATTTTCCATTCCATGCATCTGATAAGTGGGTTATAGCCCACAAAAGCTTATACTCAAATAAATTTGTTAGTCTCTAAGGTGCCACAAGGACTCCTCGTTGTTTTTTCTCTAGGCTTTGTCAATCTTTAATTCGCTGTCCAAGGGACCAGGAAAAGTCAATTGCCTGTTAGAACGTGCCACACGCTGCTGCAAAGTAAAGTACAAGGAGTTGTACCAGGAACCCGATGGTACCTTAACGCAAGTGTAGTCAACAGGTGGACCACGGGCCAAATCCAGACCACCAGATGCTTTCAAACAGACCCCAACATCTTTTTATTTACTTATTGACTACACTTGCCTTAAAGTGTTCACACTCTTCAGGGAGCTGCCTGTTTGATTTCATAATACAAATGGAATTACCAATGTAAAACTGTCTCACAATCTGTTCAATGTATGTTATTCACTGAAAAAAATAGAGCTGGTTGAACTTTCCCCACACAGAACAGTTCTCCATTGGAAAATGCAGTTTTGTCTAAAAACATTTTGGAAGAACATGTAAATTTTCAACAGCAAAGTGTCAAATTATTTTGGTTTTCTTGATTTGATGTCAAAACATTTTGCTTCAATAAGGTAAAATATTTCATAATGACTTCCTTGTTTTATTATATTTCATTTTGATATTATACGTTAAATACATTTCTATATTATATAGTATATTTCACATTTTATATTTTACTATCATGTTTCAACATTATCAAAACAAAATGTTCCGAATAAAAATTTTTTGGAATTTCCATTCTGTGAAAATGTTCAAAAACTCAACTTTTTGTTCCAAAATAAATTTCTGCAGGATGGAAATTCCTTTTTCTGGCCAGCTCTACTCAATACATTTCATACTGTGTGGGTCGTGAAAGTCCCCTATGGTGCAGAACATTCCCTGGCAGGACAAGACTTGAATTCCTGCTGCGCTCCAGTAGAAAGCTCTGGACACTAGGAAGTTTAGACTTGAAATTAGATGAAGGTTTCTAACCATTAGAGGAGTGAAGTTCTGGAACAGCCTTCCAAAGGGAGTAGTGGGGGCAAAAGACATATCTGGCTTCAAGACTAAGCTTGATAAGTTTATGGAGGG
>NC_133774.1:137876332-137882463 GCF_003597395.2 Chelonoidis abingdonii
TCCTCTGCAGCATGAGGCATGGGTCACTTTCTGGAGGATTCTCTGCACCTTGAGGTCTTTAAACCACAGTTTGAGGACTTCAGTAACTCAAGACGTAGATTAGGAGCTTATTATAGGAGTAGGTGGGTGAGATTCTGTTGTCTGCATTCTGCAGGCCAGACTAGATGATCATAATGGTCCCTTCTGACCTTAAAGTTATGAATCTAAGAGGAGCAAGATGGACACAAGGAGGCTAGAGACACAAAAATTACATGCATGTTGGTGTCACAGATACGACACGTCTCTCTTTCTCTCTCTCTGTAGAAGTTTTACATGGTTCTGGTTTACTTGTACGCATAGTAACACCCATCAAGCTGAGCAGTCCATAACTGTTATTTGGTCAGTATAGTTATTGTAAAAAGGTTGTGAATTGTGAATTGTCCCTGAAGTGAAGAGTTTCCAGGAAGGAAGTGTGAGATGAGACATGCTTCCTCCAGCACAGAGAGACCACAACCATCTACCTTCCAGGGAAGGCAGGGAGGAGTTGGAGCCATAAAATCCATAGCCTGCTATGCAGTATTTAGCATACGGATCAGTCACACTTTCCAATGAACTGGTCAGGGTGTTTGAAACCATGATTATTTCGGTATACCCCTATCCAGCAAAACTTGTGCGATAGGAAGAGATCATGGGGACTTACTGTTCTGGCTTAATTGAAAATTTCTGTCTCTGAAAGCCTGGCATAAAGATCTCCGGACAGCTATCTGGTAACTTCTCTGAACAGTTTTTATAGCCTTAAATTCTTAAAAGGTTAAGGCTTGCTGCTGGTTGACTTTTTGCTGTTGTAGGGCAGTGACTGAGGCAGCGAAGACAAAGATGGCCTTTAGCAATGTCTGTCTGCAGTGTGCTTTTATTGTTTTGAATGTATAGTATTGATCATATGTTATTTGCTGTGTATGTTTGATCAGAATATATACAAATCTGTTTGGCCTGCATCTTCTCTAGATCACAGAACAGGATTTATGCCTAACTGCAGTGACGCAGCAATGATTTCTTCTTCTGTGCTGCTGGATGGAGGAGATGAAGTGGAGTGCAGTATTTTAAGGTTTCCAGATCTGGACTTGAAAAATCCTCTCCCTTTGACAGCCAAAAGCAATCTCAAAGCGGAATCAGATACCGGTGCGAGAAAGAAGTATGCATTTGCAAAGAAGAAGGTACATTTTAGAATAGTACTTCATTGCGTATGTTCATAATGCAGATTATGCAACTGCACCATTTCTTTGTTATCTTGTAAGAACTTGTTTTACAGAGTTCGTATCTCACTCCTGCTACACCCTTAATTCTTGTTATAGTAATAAGTTAAAAATAATTTGGCTCCATAAGTATCATATTTAAATGAAGGGAATCTGCAATTACTGCCTTTAAGGCAGTGACTCTCAACCTTTCCAGATTACTGTATCCCTGTCAGGAGTATGATTTGTCTTGGGTGCCCCCAAGTTTCACCACACTTAAAAACTACTGGCTTACAAAATCAGACATAAAAATACAAAAGTATCACAGCACACTATTACTGAAAAACGGCTTACGTTCTCATTGTTACCATGGAATTATAAAATAAATAAATTGGGATAGAAATACTGTACTTACATTTCAGTGTATAGTATATAGAGCAGCATAAACACATCATTGTATGAAATTTTAGTTCCTACTGACTTTCCTTGTGCTTTTTATGTAGCCTGTTGTACCTCCGGGAAGACCTCTGTGTATTCCCAGAGTTACACATACCCCTGGTTGAGAAACATTGCTTTAAGGCAAATTGGGATGTAACTGGTATAATGACCTGATTCAACAAAGCTCTTAAGGATGTGCTTAAATTTAAGTGCTTTGCTGAATAGATAGGAGTTTTAAACACTTGCTTGAAGTGTAGCTATGTTTAAGCTGTTTGTGAAGTTGGACCTAAGAGAGGATGTTAGTGCATTAAAGTATTGTCAATGGTTTGCTGCTGTGGGATAAATGAGTAGGTGAATCTGAAACATAAAATTCAAACACAGAGAAACCAATGTTTAAAGAGACACTCTCCACTTGAAATCTAGTCAGTTTAAAGAAAAAAATTGATTAAAAGTTTCCAGTGGAAAATCTGTCTCTTCCTCCTGCCAATTTTAGCAGGTGTGGAGCAATATATATATTTTTAATTCCCATTTTAATGTTGCTATATGAAAGACTTAGACACTCGCTGTGGTCAGGTGTCCTCTCGTGCAACAGTGAAACACACTTTACATACAGTGATTCTGCCCCTCTAGAGTAAACAACAATAGTAACTGATTATAAATGAAGCAGACTGTTACACAGAGTACTGTCAAATACACTGACAAAATAGAGAAATATTTTGTCTTTAATCACTGGTGTTAGAGGGCTTATTCCTTCACCCTCTCACTTCCCTGGTCCTTCTCGCATGAACAGAGAGCAACAATACCCAAAGTCCAAAGGTGCAAACAATTCGATATTTATTGGGGTGAACTTCCAGCAAGCATGATTCCAGTTTCCTACCTTAGTGTCCCCCTTCCCAGCTCTGACACCACAGAGCCTTTCCTGTGTCCCTGTTCCCATTCCCCCACTTAGCAAAACATGATTCCAATTTGCCACCCACCCCTTACTTCCTGATTGACTGCAGACTATGTAGTAAAACTTGAGTTCTGCTTAGCTGTACCTTAACCAATTATTTTACTGAAATTTAACTAACCAATCCTAACATATTGTAACATTATTATCTAATCAATTATATCCAACCACCTTAATTAGTTTACACCCAGCAAAATTAATTATACAGCAGACAGAAACAATCACAGAACCAGACAGAGATTATACAGACAAACAATAGGGAAATCGAGACTAGAGTGATAGAACAACAAAGAAATGAGGATTTCACACCCCAGCTTTGATAAGTGAGTTCTTGCCAGACAGGATGCTATCAGACTCGGGGCTTGGCTACACTTGCGAGTTACAGCACATTAAAGGAGCCCCGGGGTGCACAAGCTCACTACCCTTCCACACTGACAAGGCACATGGAGCACTCTGACTCCATGACTAGAGCTCTCCTGGTACCCCACCTCGGCAAGTAGAATAACATTTGATGCGCCCTCACTGGAGTGCCCCAGCATCAGTGTGAACAAGGTGTTGCATTGCTGCGCTCTGATCAGCCTCCGGAAACGTCCCATAATCCCCTTAAATCAAGTGGCTACTCTGTTCATTGTTTTTGATGTGCCCTTTGAAAGCTCTGTTTGACAGCTGGCTGCTTATCTGCTCCAAGACAAAGCAACTATTACCGTGGAACGCTGTGTGTGTGAGAGAGAGGTGGGTTGGGAGGTAGGGGAAGGCCTGCTGCTCTCTGAACTTACAGGACAGCATGCTGACATGCTATCAGCCCCCCAAAAACCTACTCTCTCTCCCCCGCATACACACTCCACCCCAACCCCTCCATTTGAAAAGCATGTTGCAGCCACTTGCATGCTGGGATAGCTACCACAATGCACTGCTCTCTGTGGCATTTGCAAGAGCTGCTAATGTGGCCAGGCCAGTGTGCTGTCAGCTGTCAGTGTGGACGGACTGCAGCACTTTTCCTACTGCAGGCAGGTTTGACTCACAGCGCTCTACATCTGCAGGTGTAGCCAGGCCCTTAGTTTTCTTTAAATCTTCTAGGTGCTTCCCTTTCTCTGGAGGTGATAGATTGAATCACCTTTTTAACAGCCCAAAAGTGTGACTGGTGAGGATGTGACCGTTGGCTTCCCAGTTAATAGCTGTCTCTGCTGCTTAGCCAAAGGCCTTAGCATAAGCACAAGGCCTCAGACTATCACAGTGAGAGAAGGCCCTTACACCATCAGACAGTGATTTTAATTCTTTCTTTCATACCTCTATAACTAGCTAAATAATAAGAATACACCTAAATTCTTAAAGTATAGGCCTTTGCTGACAGGTCTAAATATCTATATCCTAATGTAGCAGAGTGGTTACCCTGCTCCTGCCCTGAAGGGCTTGAAACAGCGCTAGGAGAGGGCTGTGGCAGAGGAAAAGCTGGGCTGATTGGAAAGCAGCCACAGCTATAGCTAGTGCAATCAGGTCCTAGCTGGCCCTTATAAGAGTGTGGTGAGCCAGAAGGAAAGAGACTCTCTCATGAGAGAGGAGGATCTGGCTGCCTGGGAAGCTGAGGAAGGTACCTAGGGTGGAGCAGTGCTGGGGAGGGGCAGAGGGAGCTGAGGAGCTCCAGCCTAGCAAAGCTCCAGGCTGCAGGCCAAGTTAAAGGCCCAAAACAGGGCACTAGGGCTGCAGAGGGGCAGCCCAAGGACAGGCAGAGGCAGCTGGTCCAACCCTCCTTGCTGATGAGTGGTTTACAGACTGCAGTCTGCCCCAGTGAGTGGGGGCTAAATGGAGACTGGCAGTAGCCACTGAGGCAAGGTAGGGATGGGGGTTGGAGGTTCCCCTGGGAGGGGAGACCCAGCGTGAGGGGGTAATGTGGTGAGCAGAAGCACTAGGCAAAGGGCAGTGGGCTCTGGGAGGGACATGGGGGGCCAGTGGCAGGTGAGACATCAGCCGGCAGAAGGTGCTCCGGAGCTGGAAAAGAGCTAATTCCCTGGACAACCAGCAGGAGGTGCTGTGCTGATGAGTTGGTGCCCTGTCACACCGAACAACTGGGTTGCATGCAACGATCATGAGTGGGGAAGACACTCCTTATCAGACAGAAATATGACATTAAAGGCATAGTTTCATTTTAATGTTATTCCCCACTTTTGTACTTAAAAACTGGTGTTCATATGTGAAAGGACATTTTCAAGATGCCCTGCAAGGATGCTCACTACATTTCCAAGGCTAAACCAAATGTGTTTCATCACTCTGCTAAAGTAAAACCGAACAGTGCTGAAAATGTAAGTGTGCCGAGAATGCCTCAGCAATCCTGCTCACAGCAAAGAATGAGGTTTTTGGTTTATAAGGAGAGGCTGAGAGAACTGTGGTTATTTAGTCTGCAGAAGAGAAGAGTTAGGGGGGATTTGATAGCAGCCTTCAACTATCTGAAGTGGAGTTCCAAAGAGGATGGAGCTGGAGTGTTCTCAGTGGTGGCAGATGACAGAACAAGGATCAATGGTCTCAAGTTGCAATGGGGAAGGTCTAAGTTGGATATTAGGAAACACTATTTCATTGGGAGGGTGGTGAAGCACTGGAATGGGTTACCTAGGGAGGTGGTGGAATCTCCTTTCTTTGAGGTTTTTAAGGTCAGGCTTAACAAAGTCCTGGCTGGGATGATTTAGTTGGGGATTGTTCAAAGCAGGACCAGAGGATTGAACTAGATGACCTCCTGAGGTCTCATCCAACCCTAATCTTCTATGATTGGAGCGTAGACCTCCTGTTCCAACTGGGCAAATACAGGTGATCAAAATGTTGATCTGAGGAGTGTGAGTGTCTTCACCATCATTTAGAACAGTGGCCCTCAAACTTTTTTACTGGTGACTTCTTTAACGTAGGAAGCCTCTGAGTGCGACTCCCCTTATAAATTAAAAACACTTTTTTATATATTTAACACCATTAGAAATGCTGGAGCAAAGCAGGGTTTGGGGTGGAGGCTGACAGCTCGCAACCCCCCATGTAATCACCTTGCAACCCCCTGAGGAGTCCTGACCCCCAGTTTGAGAACCCTTGATTTAGAAGCTACGGGGGGGTTGAGGGGTTAAGGCTCCCAGCTGTTGGCTCAGCTCTACTCTGACACAAGGACATGTACTGCAGGCTATCTTCTGATACCATCTGCTACACTTACTCAGGCACACTGGGTTGCTGAATGTACGTAGCATGTGGTGCCATGCACATATCCATGTACACATCTCCCCAAATGGCCGTGTGTGACAGAGCCCCCCAAAATAGGAGGCAGAGAGACTCATAGACTCATAGGTCAGAAGGGACCAATATGATCATCTAGTCTGACCTCCTGCACAAGGCAGTTCACAGAACCCTACCCATCTACTTTTATAACAACCCCTAACCCATGACTGAGTTATTGAAGTCCTCAAAATTGTGGTTTGAAGACCTCAAGCTGCAGAGAATCCACCAGCAAGTGACCCGTGCCCCACGCTGCAGAGGAAGGCGAAAAACCTCCAGGGCCTCTGCCAATC
>NC_133774.1:137884020-137899825 GCF_003597395.2 Chelonoidis abingdonii
CCAGTTCCTTTAATATCCTTGGATGGAGATTGTCCGGGCCCTCCGATTTTGTCCCATTAAGCTGTTCAAGTTTGGCCTCTACCTCAGATGCGGTAATATCCACCTCCATATCCTCATTCCCATTTATCATCCCTCCATCATCCCTAGGATTGTGACTCCTGAAGTGACTCCTGAAGTGACACCTCGCTCTCCTTCCCTTTCCTCTGCAGTCTAAGCCCCTATCATGCCACTGTTCTCCCCTTTCCCATCCTCCCTCAGTCTGCCCCATATCCCACCTCCCTGCCCTCCTCTGTGTGACGCTGGAGAGCACAGTAAGCATGTGTTTCTCTTGCTGCCTGGGCTCAGGCAGGGGGCTGCTGGTGGAAGTGTACATCTCAGACAGGGGCCAGGCAGCAGGGAGGGCAGACACAGCCACCCTGGCAGGGGCATTAACTGGACTCAGTGGTAGGCAGCTGCATGCACTCAGGCAAGAGGTCGGTGGTGGCAGAAGATGTGGGACATTCTAGGGATGTGGCAGGATGGTGGGACCCACCCTCCAAATGTGTGATGTCCCAAGAACCACAGGGTACTTGAGGGGCTTGCCCGTGAACAGGGGAGCATGGTTGTATTTAAAACATAAGACTTAATTATGGGGCTGGAAACTGCCGAGTTGTTGCTGATTGGTGTATCCACTTGCTCCGATTATATGACAAATTGGAGTGTTAATGCTGAAGGTCACTGGAATGCATGGAAATATCGTTCCAAGACCGTGTCCTGGGCAGCCACATGTTTCCGTGAGGCAGGCAGTGGGGGTTCTGTCAGGGGGCTGCAGGTTGTGGGGACTGATGAGGGGTGCTGTGGCAGCACTGGAGCAGTGTTCCCCAAAGAAGAGGAGTGCTTGTGTTTCTGTCGTGGTTTGGGGCCTAGTACTGCAAAGCTTCCCAATATGGCACACTAGGCTGTGCCCAGAGAATAACTCTCCAGCTGGTTAACGTGGCAGCTGTTTCTAATGAAACCAAGAGCCTTGGCAGGGCAGAGTGACAGCGTTATGAGAAATGGCATTGCTGAGGAGTCCCAGGGTATGTACTTACCCAAACACTGTGTCCAGTAACTGGGCAGCCTGTTTAAAAGCACCACATCCCTGGGATTTGTCCTTTATCCAGTCCTGAGTTGTGTGATGGGACCTAGGAAGAAACCAAAGCCTAACTGACAGTGTTTGTAATGCATTGCAGGCATTTGCCCTCTTTGTCAAAGCAAAGGAAGTGCCGGCCACAGCTTGCTGCCCTCCAGCCATGTGCAGAGCGGGACTGGGATGGAAATGCTGCAGACAAACCTTTAAAGACCTCACCGGCATTCACATACATGTCGCCACGCAGCATTCCAGCGACATCCAGCAGCAGACAGATTTGATTCTAAAGCAACTGGCTGCTGAAGCCAGCACTTCAAGTAACCCAGCCTCTGCAGACGAGGCAGATGGGCTCAGCGGTCCCACCTGTAACATCCAGGAGCTCTGTGATAGGTTCCCAGACACAAGCCACGTTAGTTTTGATGAACTGACAAGGTAAGAAATTGCCTCAGCAATATAAAAACTGTTCCTCATTGTAAGCCTGGGGTGAGCCAATGCAAAGGCATCCTCGTCTCTGTTAACACCAGTTTAACTACAGCCATTTAAAGTTAGTTTTAATTAAACTGTTGCAACTTTTGCGTATGACAAGGCCTTAGTTGATGCAACTTCCCATCTTCGTCTGATCCCTCTAGACCAGGGGTCTCAAACATGCGGCCTGTGGGGTGATTTTCTGTGGGCCGCGAGCTCCTCGTGTCCCCCCTGCCCTCCCCCAGCGTTTGCGTAGAGTGGCTCCGGCCCGACGCGGACCAGGGGAAGGGCAGGCTCCCTGCCTATCTGCCTGCACCCACGCTGGCCGGAACGTGAGGAAGGGAGGGATGCAGGGGTTGTGTATTGCTGTTGCTTCAGACACTGCCCCCAGCATCTCCCATTGGCCGCGGTTCCCCGTTCCCGGCCAATGGAAGCTGCTGGGGGCAGTGCCTGAAGCAACAGCAGTACACAGACCCTGCGCCCCTCCCTTCCCCATGTTCACTTCTCGGAGCAGCACAGGGGCAGGGCAGGGTGCAGGCCAGAGCTCGCCCCCCCCGAACCCCGCCTGCACCCCGACCCCCTGACCTAAGCCCCCTGCCACACCCCCCACCCATCCTGCACCCCAACCCCCTTTCCTGGAGCCCCTGCCGCACCCTGCACCCCGACCCCCTGCCGCACCCCGCACCTCTCCTGCACCCCAACTCACTGCCCTGAGTCCCCTGCCACACCCGTCCTGCACCCTGATCCCCTGCCGTACCCTGCACCCCTCCTGCACCCTGATCCCCTGCCCTGAGCCCCCTCCTGCATCCCAACCCTCCTGCATCCTAACCCCCTGCCCTGAACCCCCTGGTGCGCCCCACACCCGTCTTGCACCCCAACCCACTGCCCGGAGCCCCCTGCCACACCCTGCACACCGACCCCCTGCCCTGAACCCCCTGCTGCACCCGGCACCCCTCCTGCACCCTGATCCCCTGCAGTACCCCACACCCCTCCTGCACCCTGACCCCCTGCCCTGAACCCCCTGGTGCACCCCACACACCTCCTGCACTCCAACCCACTGCCCTGAGCCCCCTGCCACACCCCTCCTGCACCCTGATCCCCTGCAGTACCCCACACCCCTCCTGCACCCTGACCCCCTGCCCTGAGCCCTCTGCTGCACCCCCAACCCTCCTGCACCCCGACCCCTTGCCCACCCTGAACCCTGACCCCCTGCCCTGAGCTGCTGCCACATCCCACACCCCTGCACCCCCCTATGGGCAGGGAGGGGTTGGAATGGGGGTGGGAAGAGGCGGGGCAGGGGCAGGGAGGGGATTTCGGGGAAGGGGCGGGAAGAGGTGGGGCATGGGCAGGGCCTCATGGAAGGGGTGGAGTGGGGGCGGGGCCAAGGGTGGCATGGGGGAGGTGTTAGTGATGCGGCCCCCGGGCCAATGTACTAGTCCTCACGTAGCCCTCGTGGCCATTTGAGTTTGAGACCCCTGGTCTAGAACCCCTAGTAACCTAGAGCCCTCTGGACTCATTCCTACTTACTAAATGCACCTCGTGCAGCCGTTCTGACCTGTGTGAAGCCCCACCATGCTGATCTGGGAGCTTTTCACCTCCACTTTACACTGGTGTAAATAACTGCACACCTTGCAGGGCAGTGGAGAATCAGGCCCCATCTCTGTATTTTTCCCACTGAGTTGAAGAAGGTCTGGGGTGGAGGAACTCACACACTCAGAGGCCATAAAAAGACATTTCTCAAGGAAAGCCGCTAGCAGGAGAGGGTGAGGATATGCAAGCTGCCCTCTACTGTCACCCTCTCCTGGCTCTCCAGCATGTGACTTATAACATTTGTCTGAGTGTAAGAGCCCAGCTTACACCACCTCAGAATTTGGTCCCTGGTTTGCCCTTTAAAAAAAGTGGATGTTTTTTGCACTTGGTTAATTCAAATTTAAGTTTAGTTTTCAAACTTCAGCTTTAGTCCTCAAGGAGCCTCTGACATGTCTGGAAAACACGAGTCCTCGCATTGCTTGTGTTCAAAGAAATCTGGTTTTCAAATGCAAATGGGGTATGAGCTCCTGGCAATGATACGCCATGCAGGGCTAGTTAGTTATTTTTGTCAACATTGGCAAGGCCAGTGCAGAAAAAACCTAGGGATATAGAGATCTGCCCCATCTCTGACTTATTTCCACTTCTCGAAGTAAATGGAAACAAACAACATAGCCCCACGAAACCTTTTGACAGCAGCCTGGAGGAAACTGGCCAGTTCTGTAAGGATGAAGTCCCTGTCTGTAGCAATCACAGTATTAACTGCACAGTCTTGTGTGCTGCTGAATCTAAAATACTCTTCCTGTTCGTTCTCCTTTGCGGTGCTTGTGGCAGTGGAGTGGGAGAAGTGCTGTTATATTACTGTTACCATGAGGTGAAAGATCCCCTGAGGCTCTGTGCTTGGCAGAAGTCTCTGTGCCAGCACCTTCATCTCACTGGCAAGGTAAGTCTTTAAGGAGTGGCTGTTTCCCCTCCCCATAGTTGTCTCTGTTCCTCGAGAAACGGTGTGCCCAGGAGAGCCAGGCTGTGGGCGGCACTATAGCACTGAGGGGGAGAGCAGAGCATTGTACAAGTTACATCGAACTGAACAATGGAGAGCCGCGTAAGGGAGAAGGTTGTTTATTGTCAGGCATGGTTTTGTGTCTCAACTTCACAGACATTAGGGGCCCCAGTCCATCAGCTCACAGTGAGGCATGGTACTGCAGGCCTGCCTCTACCTGTTCCTTCAACTACTGCTTCCTGCCCACTCTGGTGGTGTATGTGGCTCAGCCTCCAACCAGGTCACTACAGAAGCTCAGTCCCCTTGGCTGGCAGAGTCCAAAGTCACAAACACAAAATAAAGGAGAGTTCTCAGCCCCTTGAAAGTTACTCATCCATCCACCCTCTGCACTCAGCTCTCGAGTGCTGTACTGGCCCTTCAGGTGAGACCTCCTGCCAGGTCCCCAGGTACCTCCAAATAGTACTGTGCCAGGGTGGTTCCATCAGGCATTAGTCCTAGCCCAGCTTTTCTCACCACGCGAAGGGCGTCCATCTGTATTCCTCCCCCAGCTGAGCAGGCTCTCCCCTCCTCAGCCCTTTGCTTCCGACCAGTGCAACAGGCGGGACTGATTTGATTCACAGCAGCACATTTAACCCTTCCAAGTCTGGGTGGGGTTTGGCTCATCCAGCCTGATTCCCTGCATTTTGTAGGATTAGTCACTGTACTACAGTACATAACACCACGAACATCTTCTCCAGCCTTTCCCGAACATCTGCGATGATGGTGCCCTGCCTGCCTGCCTTGCTGCTCTGTTCTGCTGCTCCATTGCTCCTACAGTCTTTTCCCCAGCGCCTACCCTAAACTTTTCCTTCCTTAGCTTCAGATCTTTGCTTCTTGTCCTACTATCTTCCTAGAGTATACATAGTTCCTTTTCAGACATTTGGAGTGTAGCTCCCTTGAAATTATTTATGAACTGGGTCCATGACCCTGACACTTCTTTGATGGGCTACAGTAGGACCTCAGAGTTATGAACACCACAGTTAACGAACTAACCAGCTAACCACACGCCTCATTTGGAACCTGAAGTAAGCAATCAGCCAGCAGCAGAGAAGGAAAAAAAAGCAAATACAGTACAGTACTTCGTTAAATATAAACTACCAAAAAAAATAAAGAGAGCTAAAAAAAGATTTGACAAGGTAAGGAAACTTTCTGTGCTTGTTTCATTTATCGTAAGATGGCTAAAAGTAGCATTTTTCTTCTGCACAGTAAAGTTTCAAAGCTGCATTAAGCCAATGTTCAGTTGTAAACTTTTGAAAGAACCACCATAGCGTTTTGTTCAGAGTTATGAACAACCTCCATTCCCAAGGTGTTCTTAACTGAGATTCCACTGTGTGGCCTCTTATCTCAGTCTGTCATTCTATCTCTCATCCCCACTCGGTGCATAATTTTTGTTGCCCCTGTTTGTATTTTCTTTAGCTTTTCTATATCTTTGGGGTTGGGGACCGGAACAGCACAGTATTCTGAGCTCACAAACCAGCCTATGTCTGGCCTACGAAATGCTTCCCAGAAGTGATGGTGTTTAAAACAGAATAAACCCCAAAGCCCTTCACAGACAAAGTCATGCTGCTCTATCCAGGAGGAAAGAGAGAAAGCACTTTTATATTCTTGCTGGGTTTTCTTATGCAGCTCCTAGATACCACAGTGAAATGCCCCGACTCATTCATTTCCTCTTCTTTGCTCATCTATTTTACTTGGTAGTTTCTTAGTCCTTCCTTCTCAAAGACAGGTGTTACATTTGCCCCATCAGCTGCATACTTTTCCTCTCGCTCCTGATTTAGTCAAAATTTGATTCCATCCATTCTGAGATTGTCTTCACTTTAAAAAAAAATTCTCTCTTGGTCTAGCTATAATGCATCTGAGTTGGAGAGCTTTCACTGTAACACGGGCACTTTAACCCTCTCTTTCTACCTGCTTTACTGAGACTGATACCACCGTCCTCACTCGGTTAAAACTCCCATCGGAGGTTCTGTCTAATTACTGCAGAATTTGCCCCTTACTGGCAATTGTTTTTTTCTGCTCCTGCAGAAGGTTTTCTGCCTTCCTCATCCTTTTTATGAGTACAGAGCAGAACCGGCCATAGAACAATTACTACCTTTTGCAGTTTATTTTGCTGCACTTCTCCTCTCTCATTCACTAGTTTTTTCCCCACTTTTTCTCTTTTCCTGAACACTTTTCTACAACTCTCCTCTCATTCCCAGATGCTCCTGGTTCATTAATTTCGTTTTGATTGGTTTGCATTATGACTAGATCTAAATCTAGCTTTCCTTTCTGGCTTCTAGGTGCGCATTGCTTCAGAAGGCATTAATGGGACAGTTGGTGGAAGCAAAGTAGCTACCAGTCTTTATACAGAGGCAATGCTTTCCCACCCTCTTTTCAAAACCATTTTGTGCAGAGAGGATTTCAAGGTAAGAGAAAGGGACCCACACACTGTTATTTAGTCAAATGTTTGTTTTCATTCTCAGAATTTCTTTTAGAAATAAATGTTCCCTCTACTGCACTAAAAATCCACATTGAACCCAAGGAATTCAGCTCCTGCAGTATTGGCCGAAGGAACAGTTTATTTGGGGATAAACAGCTTTGTTTTATTGTTATTTACTGTCCTGTGGATAGTTTTGTCTCCAGTGAGAAAACTGTAAATAAGACAATCAGATGGAATAATTGAGCATCATTAAACTAAAAGTCCTTTATAAAATTCTAGTACTGATTTAATCTTTTGTCATTAGGGCCCCAGTAAAGCCTTCACCTGTGTATGTGCGAAGTTGCACATGCGCACTCCTGCATTGCATTCTCCCAGCTCAAACACCAGCATGTGCAATTGGCATGTTCTCTCACCTGCCCATGCAGAGTTCCTCCTGCATACACATTGCTGTTATGCAGGAGGAACTCTGCGTGGGCAGGTGTGAGAACATGCCAATTGCATGTTAGTAAAACCCTGAATCTGGCTAGTCCCTCATGCATTACATCAGGGTCCAGCGACCCTCATGGATCACTGCAGATTTCCATTACATACAGTCACACCAGGACAAATTGTGTTCTGTGTCAGAGATCATTCTGACTGAAGATCGCAGTGAACCACAAAGACACCAGCAGAGCCAGAGATCAGAAGGGAATTTTATTTATTCTTTTAAATTTGCCATGAATATAGTGTTGGTGAATGGTCCCAGCTTGTCAGCCCCAGAAAACAAAACCTTTCTTTAATCAGCAGAATAGTCTCAGCACATTCAGTGGCAGGGCAGGCCTCCCCATACTACCTGCTAACAGGTGTTGTTCCTGCCCAAGAGGAACCCCTGGTAGCAGGGAGTGGCTGGCTCAGTGTCCCTGGCCCACTCAGCCCTTGATGTCTCTCCGTTAGTGGCCAGTTGACTTTTTTTTTAAGTGATTTGAATAACTGTCCACTGGGAACTGGACTGGAACCACCACCACTCTCTAGTGGATTCAGAGAGGCAACCGTGAAAGGGGAGAAGCCATCACCAACCCCCTGTGCCGCCCAGTCCCCCAAAGCAACTTGCTTATATTGACATCTCACATGAATTTAGAAACTCGAAATACAGTGGAGTCTGAAAGGATCTGTTCATCTGTTGGTGTGTCTTTAATTTGTTGGCATGACCTCATTTTTAATTTCCCAGAGCAGTGCTGGAGGAGCTCACTGTTTCCCAGACCTTCGAGTTGGCGTATTTGAAGAGATCGTACCCCTGGGCATCAATCCAAACAAAGTCTCCTACAAAGAAACCGGTACATTAATTTTTATGAACAATAACAACTTGTTAATAACAGAGATTGGAACTGAACTGTAAGGCAGTTCTGTTGCATTGTCACCAGAACACCACGGTAACCAGGATATGACGAAAGCATAGATAGCACTGTTACAAAACGTCCAGGGAAGCTGCTGTGCTTGCAATGGGGGTTCCCTTCGTAGGGAAATTGCTGGATCAGGTCATTGATTTGCACAATACTTAGCTGCTTTGACAGCTCGAGATTAAACTGTTCATTTAATTCCACCAAATTAGTAGTAGTTAAGATCACTGAGTCTTGCCCATAGTTTTGAGAATGAGCCACATAACACTTGAAAAGTCATCCTGGGTAAGAAAGGATGTAAAGAGAACCTGTATATAACTAATAATGAAATGATTTGGAGGAGTTTTTGAGGACAAGAAATATTTATAATTGCTTTAAATATGCATGAGATGTGGATATTTCAGACTGCTGTGAAATTGCCGTTACAACACAAATACTGTAAGCCTCGTAGAGAGTGCTGTGTAAGTATTGCTGCTGCATTTGGTATTTCACGGAGCCAGTAATTACTGCGGAGAGCCTGTTAATTCCTCAGATCCCAACTCTACATGAAGGGCCTAATGCAAAACCCATTGGGGTCAATGGAAGACCCTCTATTGGTGTTGCTAGGTTTTGGAACAGATTCTAACATCCCAATTCAGCAAAGCGCGTACGCCTGTGCTTAGCTTTAAGCTTTTGCTTAAGTGCTTTGTTAAACTGGGACCCAAGGCCCTAGTCTGGCTCTGGTTGAAGCTAATGGCAAAGCTCCCATTGATTTCAGTGGAGCAGGATCAGGCCCTAACTGTGAGTTCTGCTGTAGACGTCATGTGTCCATGTGATGATCTATTTCATGCTGTCTTTACCACAAGCTGATTAGTGCAAATTCCTGCACTGGGATCTTCTAGCCTAGGCCCCTGTGTGACATTACCCAGGGTACAGTCTGGACTGTTAAACTGCGTCCTCTCAGTTCTCCAACCTGGGGTGCTTTTTACACCGCCTGGCTGAGAGAACAACCACTCCTGGTCTGCCCACACACAGCTTCCAGCGTGTAAATTACTCCCAGCTATACTCTATGGTGCTTTGGCCAGCCACTCTTGGATTGTACGGCGGGGCAACACCAGAAAACTCCCAGTCTCAGGCTTCCCCCAGAAATGTGCATCTTGTAGTGCCCAGCTCTCTCCCGTACAACACCAGCTCATATAAAGTCCATCATTTTATTAATAGAAAATGATATGCACAAATCCTGTTACCTCACATGGAGTTTCCCAAGCACTTCAATCCAAGCATACTCGTTTAGATGAGACAGTAAAACACATTGCTTAACATCTTTCTGTCGTTAATAAATTACAAGTAATGAGGCATGAAAGTCAAAATTGGTTATAAGGAAATAAAAGGTGAAACACAAACTAACACCCAACTTAACAAGCTAAGTAAATTGGAAGTAAAAGTCTCTCTCCTCACCTCTTATGCCAGCTTTACTGGCTGAATTCCTCTCAGCCCGGATCTCTCCCCAGTCCAGTGATGCTTCCTTTGTCCTTCAAGTGTTGTCAATGCCATGAATAAAGATGAAGGGAGACATCTTTGGGGGCATCTGTCCCCCATTCTTATACCTTTCTTTTCTTGGAGAATCATCTCCAGCTGGGGTTCAGGAGACATGAAGTCAGTGGGGATGGGAATGTCCAGCTGTTTCTTTTCCAAGATGCAAATTTCTTGCTCACACCCTTTTTCCTGCCAAAAAATGTCTGCTTTCCCAGATGATGGTCCATTTGATTTCATTGACACTTGGCTGAGACGTCAATTTGCCTTTTGTCTCCAAGGAACTGCTTTGTGGCTACTTTCCCAGATTTGAAATATGTCTTCATAATATCCGATAGCAGAATCTTATAACTGTACACGCAATGTTGCCACACATATTCTACCATGACAATAAAGATCAGCAAATCATGAGTTTTCAGATGATACCTTACAAGGCATAGTTTGTACATAATTTATCATGGTCTTGAAAATGAGGTGGACATAGGGCTACAGACTTTCACACTCTGTACCTGCTGCAAGGGACAATGAAAGAAATGGGACACAGGAGAACATTTAGGTCCCAATCCTGCACCAGGACTTGCTGTACAGCCCTATATGTCTGGTGTCCCTTGTTTATTTCACTGAGATTCTGCAGATCAGGGTCTGAATGTCCCACTGAGTTGTATTCAAGTATCAGAGGGGTAGCCGTGTTAGTCTGGATCTGTAAAAGCAGCAGAGAATCCTGTGGCACCTTATAGACTAACAGACGTTTTGGAGCGTGAGCTTTCGTGGGTGATACCCACTTCGTCAGACGCAGGAGACGTCTGCGTCTGACGAAGTGGGTATTCACCACGAAAGCTCACGCTCCAAAATGTCTGTTAGTCTATAAGGTGCCACAGGATTCTCTGCTGAGTTGTATTCGTTTCATTGCCCAGGTGCAGGAGTCTGTGCTAGAAGATTCCAGTGTAAGAGCAGGACCACAGTTTACACTAATCAGCTTGAGGTAGCAGGAGCATGGAATAAATTTAACCTCTGTTTCCTGTTCTCACACCAGTAGAACAGTAGCTCACACAGGAAAGTGTGTGGCAAAGTCAGTCAGTGCCTTAGCCAGTCCAGTACCTTAGGCACAGAACCATCCTTTTCTTTCAGGGCAAGCTTCCCCATTGGCTGCACAGGAGTTCCATCCTGTGCAGCAGCTATTTAGTACTTAATTGATGTGTCTCAGCAGGGCCTGATTTGAGTGTGCAGGAATCACACACAGAATCATAGATATCAGGGTTGGAAGGGACCTCAGGAGGTATCTAGTCCAACCCCCTGCTCAAAGCAGGACCAATTCCCAACTAAATCATCCCAGCCAGGGCTTTGTCAAGCCTGACCTTAAAACTCTAAGGAAAGAGATTCCACCACCTCCCTAGGTAACCCTTCCAGTGCTTCACCACCCTCCTACTGAAAAAGTTTTTCCAAATATCAACCTAAACCTTCCCACTGCAACTTGAGACCATTACTCCTTGTTCTGTTATCTGCTACACTGAGAACAGCCTAGATCCATCCTCTTTTGGAACCCCCTTTCAGGTAGCTGAAAGCAGCTATCAAATCCCTCTCTTTCTTCTCTTCTGCAGACTAAACAATCCCAGTTCCTCAGCCTCTCCTCATAAGTCATGTGTTGCAGCACCCTAATCATTTTTGTTGCCCTCCACTGGACTCTTTCCAATTTTTCCACATCCTCCTTGTAGTGTGGGGGCCCAAAACTGGACACAGTGCTCCAGATGAGGCCTCACGATGTCAGATAGAGGGGAATGATCACATCCCTCGATCTGCTGGCAGTGCCCCTACTTATACAGCCCAAAATGCCGTTAGCCTCTTGGCAACAAGGGCACACTGTTAACTCTCATCCAGCTTCTCATCCACTGTAACCCCTAGGTCCTTTTCTGCAGAACTGCTGCCTAGCCACTCAGTCCCTAATCTGTAGCAGTGCATGGGATTCTTCCATCGTAAGTGCAGGACTCTGCACTTGTGTGACGATGCGGTTCTGGCAGGACCCAACTGAGAGTGCCAAATCAGGACCAATTGCTCAAACAGGGCAGTCACAGCCCAAGGCTGGGGTTTTTCCACCTCTAGGCAAACCAAACCAGCCAGACAAAAATGACTTTGGTTTCACCCCACTGGCTAACCACAAGTCACACAAGCAATTCCTTAGACACTCCAGTCTCCCAGTATCACCACCAGTGCCACACGTCCTGGGATGAATGGTTCTGAAAGCCAACACCCCAGTAAACAGAAAAAGGTTCTATCGATCCCAAAGGACAAGGCCCAGACCCAGGTCAATATACAGATCAGATCTTACCCACAAATCACACTGTTGCCAATCCTTTAGAATCTAAAATCTAAAGGTTTATTTATCAAAGGAAAAAGGTAGAGATGAGAGCTAGAATTGGTTAAATGGAATCAATTACATACAGTAATGGCAAAGTTCTTAGTTCAGGCTTGTAGCAGTGATGGAGTAAACTGCAGGTTCAAATCAAGTCTCTGGAATACATCCCAGCTGGGATGGGTCATTCAGTCCTTGTGCAGAGCTTCAGTTTGTAGCAAAGTCCTCAGAGGTAAGAAGCAGGATTGAAGACAAAATGGAGATGAGGCCTCCACCTTATATAGCTTTTCCAGGTGTAAGGACAATTCTTTGTTCTTACTGTGGAAAGTTACAGCAAAATGGAGTCTGCAGTCACATGGGCCAGTTTCTGCACACCCTGCTGAGTCACAAGGCGTATCCGCCTCCTCTCAATGGGTCAATTGTGTAGCTAATGGTCCTTAATGGGCCATCAAGCAGGCTAAGCTGAGCTGACACCAACTTGTCTGGGATCTTTCCCAGTAACACAGCACAAGTTTGAAATACAGACAGCATACAGCCAATATTTATAACTTCAACTACAAAAATGATACAGACATACAGACAGCATAATCATAACCAGTAACCCGTAACCTGGTTTTAGACACCTTACATGACCCCCTTTACATAGGATTTGGTGCCACTACAGGACCTTGGTTGCAACCCATGTTCTATATGGTCCCAGTTTATATCAATAACGTCACAACTTGATCTTGTTGAATCTTATCAGGTTTCTTTTGGCCTAATCCTCTAATTTGTCTAGGTCCCTCTGTATCCTGTCCCTACCCTCCAGCGTATCTACCGCTCCTCCCAGTTTAGTGTCATCTGCAAACTTGCTGAGAGTGCAGTCCATACCATCCTCCAGATCATTAATGAATGTATTGAACAAAACCAGCCCCAGGGCCGACCCTTGGGGCACTCTGCTTGATACCGGCTGCCAATCCATGTAATAGGGGGTCTGCCTCTGGGCTGCCCCCATCCCTCGGTTGGTGGAATTTTATCCTGGATGTTACAAGCCACCCAGAGAACGGCGTTCGTGGCATCCTTGCAACATGTCCAAAAAGCATAAGGCGCTCCTTGCGGACAGTGGCCCCCGTAGTCTGTAGACTTGACCGACCATATACATCTCCATTACAAATGAAGCTACAGAGCTGCTCACTGCTAAGCCACTGATTCAGATACCATCAAGGGCAGCAATTACATGGCTCTTGGATGGTCTTAGTTTAGCTCCTTGGAGACCACCAAGCCTCTCCTCCCCATTGACTTCATTGCACAGAGACCAAGAACGGAATGGGCCTGGAGACGAAGCTCTTCTTTCATCCATCCAGGTCAGGACTGAGGTAGGTTAGCAAGTGCTGAGCCAGCCTGATCTGGCTCATTCTCCAAGGCTGACAATGCAACACCTTTCATGAGCACGTGTGCGGCCCCCCCAAGGCAGCTTTCTGTAAACATGGCATTGTTATCCAGTCTGTGGAGCCAGCAGGCAGGCAAGCCAGCCTGTTTCCTTAGGTGTGACGGGGCCCTCTACAAAAACACATGACCCCCAGGGGTGCTGTTGCTTGGAGATGCTGTGGAGAGCAGTGGAGTTCGTCTGGGCTTACGTTGACATAACAAAGCAGCTCGGCTCTGTGTGAGCCCCTTCTTGATACCTCCTCTAGAACAGGCTCATTAGTGTAGAGGCAGCAGGTGGGGATACTTTTGTGCGATCTTTGTTCAGACCCTGCTGGCCCAGACCATTCAGGGCCTGCTCCTCCCCAGCCTTGCACCTTGTGTCACCATTTACACCCCGGTGAAGTGAGCATAGAAGGCTCACTTCATGCAGCAGGCCAGTGTTTTGCACACGAGGGGTGTAAATGACAGGGCAAGGCAGCAGAGGATCAGCACTGCTGTTCCACCCAGCCCACTATAAGACAGATGGTAGCTTGGCATCCTTTGTTCCCTTGACTCCTGCTGTGATGCATTTGTTCATTCACTACGCTTGTGGCGAGGTGTCACAGATACATTTGTCCAATATGTTTAGGCTGAGACCAGCTGACATTTCAGTAGCTCTCATTTCCCAGAGAAGCTTGCCATGCACATGTGTCTCTGCTGGGTTAGAGGAGAGGCCAAGCGGAATTGCTCAGCTGGTCAGCATTTAAATCAGCTCAGCTTTTCAGAGCTTCTTTCCATGTGTTTTATTTTTAGGAATCCATTTATCCCCTGAGGAATTTCATAAAGAAGTAGAAAAATATTTATCTCAGGCTCCTCAAGCACAAAGCGACACCATTTTACTGGACTGCAGGAACTTTTATGAAAGTAAAATAGTAAGTGCTGTGCATTTGCTCCCTGGGAGGAGGTGGTGGTGGTGGTTGGGGGGCTTATTTCACCCTGTTCTCATGTGTGGGTGATGGGACTGAGGGGAAGGGATTGCCATGCTACCTTGCAGCTCACTCCTGGTGCCAATTCATGAATGGTACGTCGCCCCAAGCAGCAAAGGACCTGCCTGGCTTCTCAGTGCCGTGCTGAAGGTGGTCCTACAGCTCAGTGCACAGCACACTGTCCTGCAGCAGTGGAGCAGCATGTGCAGTCTGCTGTAAAACAGACGGGGGAACGTCGAAGCTTTAACAACAGAGAGAAGCCATTCAAATCTAGCCTAGCCAGCCAAAGCCCACCCTGCCTTGGCCATCAGTGCAGCAGAGAGACATCCTGACCAAGTCTCCATCCTCCAGCTGCGCCCTCTGTGCCATCCACGGATAGGAGCCTCGGTGAATCCCCTTCACAGTGGGGTGATAGGGTAGGATGTCTTGGCTATAGGACCAGATTCCAGATGCTGTGAGGCACAAAGGTATTTAGGTGCTTAACTAATTCCCATTGAAATCAGTGGAAATTAGGTGCCTAAATACCCTTAGAGGAGCCAAAGTAGCTGCAGTGACTTGGAGGGTCAGGCCCAAAGGGTTGGTTCTTTAGTTCAGCCATTGTTCTCTCCCCTTTCTCCAGTGCTGTTGATCACACATCCATCTCTCCTTGTTACAGGGTCATTTCCGGGGCTGCCTGGCGCCTGACATCAGGAAGTTCAGCTACTTCCCTAGCTACGTAGATGAAAATCTCGAGCTTTTTAAAAACAAGCGCGTGTTGATGTACTGTACAGGAGGGATTCGCTGTGAGCGTGGCTCTGCCTATCTCAGGACCAAGGTGAGGGGCCATTCTGGGAGCACACAGGTCAGGGGCTTGAGGCATTCATAGCCCAGCCCGGGAAGGACTATATGGGGGTGGCTTTTTCTGTTGCTGGTTGGTGAAGTTGTGTTTTATAGGGTGGATGGAGTGTCAGGCCCATAGTGTTTGTACGTCTGGTGGGAATCAAAAGAAAGGCAGAAGGCATGTGCCCAAAACAACCATTCCATGTTGGAGCCCCCTGTCAAATGAAAATCGCAGTGGGGGGACATCTCAGTTTTCAGCCCCCGCCCCCTCCTTTTACAGTCGGAGCCTGTGTGTGTTGTGCAAGAAATGCTGGGTAACTCAGTGTACTTCCTGCTTGGGTGGAGAGGCATGTCATATACACATGTGCACCTCCTGCAGCTGAGGACAGGCTCAGGTACCTCCAGGATCCTGTTTTCTGGGAAGAGAAGCTTGAGACCCAGGCTCAAAGTGTTGGTAATCTTCCCCCTTCCTGTTGTGTTGCTTCGTTCTCTTGGCCACAAATGTATTTCATATGCTTACACTGCTCTGTAATGGGTCCCTTGCCCCTGGAGCACCCCATGGCAGCCCAGTGCAGCGTCACAATGACATCTTGGCCTCACTTTCCTCTAGTGGACTTTCAGTAGAATCATAGACTTTAAGGTGAGAAGGGATCATTATGATCATCTAGTCTGACCTCCTGCACAATGCAGGCCACAGAATCTCACCCACTCACTCCTGTATCAAACCTGTGTCTGAGCCATTGAAGTCCTCAAATCATGGTTTAAAGACTTCAAGGTGCAGAGAATTCACCAGCAAGTGATCTGTGCCCCACGCTGCAGAG
>NC_133774.1:137902798-138068892 GCF_003597395.2 Chelonoidis abingdonii
CACACAATTCCTATTAGTATTTACTTCATTCAAAACATTAAAGAGGTCTCTATCCATATCCAGATCAGATCCCGGTGGTCTGTAGCACACCCCAAGCAGTATCTCAGGGGAGGCTCTAATAGCTTTCTTTCCCAATGTGATTTTTGCTCAGACAGACTCTCATATCCATTCCATCACTTCTTATTTCTTTACAGTTAACCCCATCACTGATGTACAATGATACTCCACCACCTTTGCCTTCATTTCTCTTTCCTAAACAGCACATAACCTTCAGTACCTGTACTCCAGTCATGACTACTATTCCACCATGTTTCTGTTATCCCTATAATATCTGGTTTCACGTCCTGCACCAGTAACTCTAGGTCCTCGATTTTGTTACCTAGGCTCCTCGCATTAGTGTACAAACATCTTAATTCTTGCTGTTTGGCTTCGCTCACATTCTTTACCCAATTAGGCCCAGACATTCTACCACCAGTATCACCTATTAGAACTGTACCTACACTATCCTTCCTCCTTGTGTCCATTCTCCTGTCCACGGCTATATCCTTTCTTACTTCATTCTTCCCTCTCAGTGTTGAATTCCGGCGTGGAGATTACCTGGACATCTCCCAACCATCTCCCCCAAATTCCTAGTTTAAAGCTCTCTCAATCAGTTGTGCCAGCCTCCATCCTAGAAGTCTATTTCCCTCCTTACTCAGGTGAAGTCCGTCCCGAGAGAACAGTCCTCTGTCCATGAATGCTTCCCAGTGGTCATATATCCCAAAGCCCTCCTTTTAGCACCACTGCGTGAGCCATCTGTTGATCATCATAATCTTGTCACACCATTGTTGCTCTTCTCTAGGAAGGCAGAATCCCACTGAAGATCACCTGAGTCTTGATTTCCTTAAGCGTCTTCCCCAGCCTGGCATAGTCTCTCTTGATAAGTTTCAGCGAGAATCTAGCCGTATCATTCGTTCCCACGTGAAGGACAATCAGTAGATTCTTTCCCGCTCCTGTTAGGGTCTTCTTCAGCCTCAGGTCCATATCCCATATCTTAACACCGGCAGACAGCACACACTTCTGTTCTCCAGATCAGCTCTAGTTACAGGCCTGTCTATTCTTCTCAGTAAGGAGTCCCCAGTCACGTAGACCTGCGTTTTCCTGGTGATGGTGCAATTCTCCGATCTATCCCCTGTTCCCTCTGGCTGCAAGTCCTCTTGATTCCTATTCACCGTTGCAATTCTCCGCAACCCATCCTGTATCCTCCTGGGGCTCATATTTGGTGGTGTTATCTCCATTAACTCTTCCCCTCTTCCTATAGGACTAGCTGCTCTTCTCTTCTTCCTTGCCCTCTCACCTTCAGCGACTACCTGCTGTGCCCCTTCTTCTTTTTCCAACTCTGTAAACCTGTTCTTGAACTCTATTTCTCCTTCACTGTCCCATTTTTTCCTCTGCACTACGGGATTATTCCGATTTTACAGAAACTGATTTTTGGAAACAATGTATAAAGTCGAGTGCATGCGGCCACACGAAGCACATTAATTGGTCAGCATGCATCCATGTACTGAGGCTAATGTTAACTTCTGGAGCGTTGCACTGTGGGTAGCTATCCCATAGTTCCTGCAGTCTCCCCTGCCCATTGGAATTCTGAGTTGAGATCCCAGTGCCTGATGGGGCCAAAAATTTGTCACGGGTGGTTATGGGTAAATGTCATCACTCAATCCTCCCTCCGTGAAAGCAACGGCAGACAATCATTTCACTCCCTTTTCCGTGGATTGCCCGGGCAGATGCCATAGGATGGCAACCATGGAGCTCATTCAGCCTTTCTTCACCGTCACCATATGTCTACTGGATGTTGCTAACAGATGCGGTGCTGCACCGCTACACAGCAGCATCCCCTTGCCTTTTGCAAGTTAGCAAAGATGATTACCAGCTCTACTGCACCGTCTGCTGTTTTGCAAGTTGGCAATGATGGTTACCAGTCATACTGTACCGTCTGCTGCTGTCATGGGTGGTCCTGGCCGGCCTCGCTGAGATCAGCCGGGGGTGCATGGACAAAAATGGGAATGACTCTCCAGGTCATTCTCTTCTTTAAGTTTTGTCTAATGGAGAGTCAGTCCTGCCTAGAATATCAGGCAAGCCTACTAAAGAACCAGAGAGGCAAATGTCCGCTCTGGGTCAGAGCCCCAGACATCCTGCAGAATTGATGAGCTGCATGTCATTCTAGGGGGTGCCCCTGCAACAACCCCACCTGTTTCTTCCCTCCTCCGCCACCCCTCCTGGGCTACCGTGGCAGTTATCCCCCCATTTGTGTGATGAAGTAATAAAGAATGCAGGAATAAGAAACAACACTGACTTTATTGCAAGCAGAGATCAAAGGGGGGAGGGGAGTGTGGTTGGCTTACAGTGAAGTAAAGTGAACCACCATTCTGCACTTGCTCAGCCTATAGCTGAAAATGGGAATCTGTGACAAGCACTAGGATAGAAGCACAGGCAGGACTGAATCTCCATTTGTGTGTGGGCCTTTGGCTGACACTGGTAAAATACAAAATGTCCCAGGATATGTAACAGTTCTAAACCGGGCAAACTTAATTTTTTATTTTCAGCAAAATGTAGAGGCTAAGTATCTGATTCTGAGCCCTGTAGCAAGAGGTAGGCGGGTTGGGCGACCATGCCGATGTTGGCTGACTGGGGAGAGCGAGCCTGAGGCAGAAGCTCCAGTGCTATGATATTCCAGCAGGACTGATCTCCATTAGACAAAAACTGAAGAAGAGAATGACAGGAGTCATTTCCCATTTTTTGCCCAGGCGCCCCGGGCCGACCTCCACCAAGGCCAGCCAGGGAGCACCCATGGACGACGTGACGGATACCAGCTCCTACTTGTACTGTTCTTGCCGTCCGCAAGTCAAGCAAGGGGATGCTGGCTGGTTGTAGCGCGCCGGCACTGTGTCTGCACAGAATCCAGTAGACATACAGGTGACATTTGAAAAAGCGAGAAATGATTTTTTTCCCCCTTTGCTTTCATGGGGTGGGAGGTGGGGAGAGGCTGATGGAATATATACCCTGAACCACCCGTTGACAACGTTTTTGACCTTCAGGCTTCTGGTGAGCCAGCCAAGAACTTCAAATGGTGTTTCAGAGGGTGCGGGAACTGTGGAGATAAATACAGTCGTCAGTCGCCCCTCCTCCAGTGATGTCATTTGATTTTTGTGGCTTGCTGGTACGCTCTGCTCAGCTCGCTTAAGTTTCACACACACTGTGTTGAGCCCCTTTTTGGCCTTGTCCATCAATAGCCTCGGATATTTTTTCCAAATGTTTTGGCATTTGTCTATGGAACAGGTTCTGATAGAACAGATTCATCTCCCATACAGAGATCAGATTCAGTATCTCCCGTTTACGGTCCATTGCTGGAGCTCTTTTTCGTTTCCTGGGACCTTGCATGGTCACCTGTGCTGATCGCGCGCTGCCCATGCTGGGCAAACAGGAATGAAATTCAAAAGTTTGCGAGGCTTTTCCTGTTCTACCTGGCCAATGCATCCAGTTCAGATTGCTGTCCAGAGCGTCACAATGGTGCATTTGGGATAGCCCGAGAGAGCCAATTCGTCGCAATGCGGCCTCACTAACCCTAATTCGAAATGCAATACGATTTCAAGTGCTACTCCCTCGTCCGGGGAGGAGTACATGATATCAAATAGTTAAGAGCCCTTTATTACAAATGAAAGGGCTTCGTTGTGTGACAGGTTATTAGCTGTGTGATGGGGAAGGCCGAGATGGCTACTAAGTATACTGAGGAAAAGGTATGTTAGCCCCAGGCTAACAAATCCCTAGTCCGTGGTACCAAATGGCAGTTGCTCCAGGTTAATCAAGGCCCTGGGCAATTAACATCTTTCTAAGGCAGTGGAGATATCTACTTTAACTAGAACACCTGCAGCCAATGAAGGCAGGCTAATCAGGGCACTGGGTTTTAAAAGGAGCTCACTCCAGTCGGCAGGGGGGAGCCGAGGAGAGGAGGGTGTGTGAGGAACTGGGAAGCAAGAAGCACAGGAGCTGAGACTGAAAGGCGGTGTGTGTGGAGGAGTTGAGGGAGACAAGCATTATCAGACACCAGGAGGAAGGTCCTGTGGTGAGGATAAATGAAGTTTTGGAGGAGCCATGGGAAGTAGCCCAGGAGTTGTAGCTGTCATGCAAGCTGTTACAGGAGGACTAGTAGACAGCTGCAATCCCAAAGGGCCCTCGTTGGAACCGGGAGTACAGGGCGGGCCTGGGTTCCCCCAAAACTCTCAACTCCTGATCAGACACAGGAGAGTTGATCCAGGGATGTGGGGAAGATCACTGAGGTGAACAAATCCGCCAATAAGCGCAGACCCACCAAGGGTAGAGGAGAACTTTTCACAACTTGGTGTCAGGGGTGGATATTGGTGTGCACAGCGACGGTGTGAAAAAAAAGAGAAGGTTGATTTAAAAAAAAAAAGGAGAGGGTATATTTTTTTCACACAATGGAGACGTTAGAGTGCGGGCACGATACAAGCGCACAGCGGCACAGGCAGCGAGTCTACCCGTGTCAGGCAGCCGCCCAATAAGGAGGCATGCGGCTGCAGCCAAGAGGATAATCGCATCGCTGGATTGGACCAGGCTTTCCAGACCGAGCTGTGTTCGCGGAACTGGCTAACCAGGTAAAGACCCTTACAGAGCTGAACACAGCCATGATAGGATGCGGCTCACAGGGGCCAGACATTGGCTGCAGAAAATGACGCGGGAGATGATGTAGAGGCATTACCTTCTGGCTTTGAGAGGACAGCCTACGGGAGCTGGCCTAGAGATCAGTGGTCTGGCATCCTTGCTCCATTCCTGTGTGGGACGGCCCAGAAGGCCATTCCCATGATCTGCCTGAAGGGTGCAGCATACTACCCCAGCTGAAAGCAAGAGATCCTGGCCAGATCTGGAAAGGTCACGACTGCAGTGCGGGCCCAGCGGTTATCACGCAGTGGAGGTACCAGAAGTCCCAACTGTATGACCTCATCCATCTTGCACGAAAAGTGGTGTACAAACAGAGTCCGGAGTCTGAAAGAGATACTAGAGGTTCTGGTCATCAACCGATACCATGAGGGCACTCCCCAGATCTCCACAATGGTAGGCCAGAACGATCGTCCACCATGATGAGATGATCACGCTGGTAGAAGCGCCATGACTGCCAGGGAATTGGTACCCGACTACCCAGGAAGCCCCTATTTGTAGCCAGACACCCTACCCCAACCCTGGAAGTGGGGCAGCCAAAGGCCCTGGGGAGTCCTAGTTGAGAGGAGAGGGGGGCCAGAAAACCAGCGGGAGACCCAGAAGGAAGGGATTACCTGAGTCGGGGAACCTGAGACTAAACCCCTTAACCCACAATGAAGGGGAATGATTAGAAACAATTTATAGTGTTATGCATGTGGGGAGTGGGAACACATCGCACGCACAGTGTCCAGGACTGAGGAGCCTTATGCCAATGCAACTTGGGGATTGGAAGTCCCATGCTCCCTTAGCCACCTGCAGGCGTCCATTAGCTCCCGCATAACTACACACGGCTGAAGATAAATGGAGTAGAGACTACAGCGCTTGTGGACTCGGGGATGCTATACACCCTTAATATGGGTAAGCTGGTAACAGTAGCCAGCTGCTACAAGCCAAACGCGTAGCCCAGTGACATGCGTGCATGGGGCTGTGAGCCATTATCCACCATCCCAGTAGAGATAGAGGTTCAGGGGAACCCATTGAGGTGACAGTGGGCGTAGTTCTAAACTCCCATCTCCTGTAGTCATTGGGGAGGATTTCCAGGTTTGATTAATTTACTCCCCCTAGATAGCTGCAGGGAGATGGGACCTGTTGGCAGCGACTCGTCGTTGGGGTATGTCAACCCCCAGTGTTTTCAGAGTTTTCTCAGGATCTATTCTCAGCCCCCCAAAGTCCCAGAAGACCAAAAAGAAAGGAAGGCCCCGAAGGCCTTGGGAACCCGGATCCTGACCCAGGACAGAAGACTGCGCTAGTAGGTAGATGGACACGAGCAGCCATCCAGAGAAACTACACATGGAAGGTGAGCCGGAGGCTGGCCCCATCCAATGGTGATGAGTCATTGGAAGAAACAGAAGCTGGCCCCTGGGACTCAGGCAGGTTAGTCCTGAGACAGACTTTCGGGAGGGACCAGGCAGAGGACCCTAGATATGATAACGTCAGGAAAGAGGTGGCTGAGATAGATGGGACACCAGTGGAGGGGAAGGTTCGGGTCCAGGACCCTACTTTATAAGTTAGAAAGATCTCCTGTACTGTGTGGTGCAAATGGCAGGAGCAGGAGATACATCAACTTCTGTGCGTGCACAAAAACATCAAAAGCCATATTGAGCCACGCCCACAGTCACCTGTTTGGAGGACACCTAGGGGTAGAGAAAAAACCAGGCCAGGGATCCTGCGTAGTTCTTCTGGCCAGGAGTACATGAAGATGTCAGGTGACACTGCACCTCTTGTCCAGAGTGTCAGCTACATAGCCCTCGCCCATACTTGCGGGCCCCTTTGATACCTCTTCCAGTAATAGAGGTACCTTTTGAACGCATAGCCATGGATCTGATGGGCCCCTAGAGAAGACAGCTCGGGGCCACCAACATGTTCTGGTTGTACTAGACTAATGCAACCCGGTACCCAGAAGCTGTTCCCTACGCAACACAGCTTCCAAGACAATAGCTAAAAGAGCTACTACAGATCTTTTCCCCGGTTGGGCTACCAAGGATGAGATACTGACTGATCAAGGGACACCTTTCGTGTCCAAGTTGATGAAAAGATCTCTGTTCATTGCTCCATGTACAAGCCCTATGGACCTCTGTATACCACTCACAAACAGCAGGCCTTGTGGAAAGGTCAATGACCCTCAAGGCAGTGATCAGGAAAGTAGTGAGCCGGGATGGGAAAAGATGAGATACCCTATTGCCTCCTCATGTTTGCCATCGGGAAGCCCCACAAAGCCTCCACAGGTTTCCCTCCATTCAAACTACTATAATGGCGCCACCCTGAGGGCATATTGGATATAGCCAGAGAAGCCTGGGAGAAGCGGAGCCAAATCCCGGAAAGAACATAGTCGAGCATGTACAACAGATGAGGGATCGGATAGCTCGAGTTACACCCATTGTACGGGAACACTTGGAGAAAGACAGGCAGACCCAACGAACCCATTTAACCACAAGCAAAGCTTTGACAGTTCCAACCAAGGGATCGAGTAATGGTCCCCAGTGCCCACAGCAGAAAGCAAGCTGTGGCCATAGCAGGGACCCTACGAAGTGATTGAAGCCGTGGAAGAGTAAACTATAAGGTGTGGCAGCCAGGCCGCAGGAAACGCTGAGCAAATTTACACATCACTTTCTAAACCTTGCATGATCGAAGGCATGCTTAGTCACCCAGGAGACCCTTCCCCAGAATGAACTTACACGAGCAAGTGAGGATATCACCCGATTTGCACCAAATCAAAAGGTTGAGGCAGCCAACATGATTATCGCAATCGAGATGTGTTCTCTACAAAATGGAAAACTGAAGAACGGACACCTGAGACCTAACTCACCTATCCGCACAAGTCCCGCGGAGACCAAGAAAGGAATAATTTTCTTCCATCAGCTCTATCAGGCGGCACTTCATGCAGACAAAACTCTTTTCAGGTACCCCCTCCAGGATCATGTACATGCCACAGCTTCCACATCCTGTCATCCTCATTGTGTCTTCCACTGCTTGGGTCACTAGCACTGCTGCCTCTGTATCTGCCATAGCCTTCTCACCTAAATCCTGTAAATCTGGGAAACAAACCAAAACACCACCACCCACAGCACAACAAACCCCCAACAAACACCAAAGCACTGCACACTCCCTTCACTAACCTGTTTGATCCTCTGCCTGCCTCTTGTAGTCTTCACCAAAACTCCCGCTACAAACTCCCCTGTTTACAGCTCTGCTGTCTCCTGTATCTTGAAGAATGCCCCTGCTGCATCATAAAATATCAGGATTGGAAGGGACCTCAGGAGGTCATCTAGCCCAACCCCCTGCTCAAAGCAGGACCAATCACCAGACAGATTTTTACCCCAGATCCCTAAATGGTCCCCTCCAGGATTGAGCTCAACCCTGGGATTAGCAGGCCGATGCTCAAACCACTGAGCTAGCCTTCTCTCCCATCTAGTTTATGTAACCAAAGGTGGAATATTATACAAACAGGCCTCCACCTAGCATCCTCCCTGGATGGGGAAGGGGCTGTGCAAACCTTAGTCCATAAAATCTGCTTATGTCCAGGTCCTGTACCGGCGATACTCTCTACACTCCAGAATTCTTTTCTGGAGCCAGGGTAGGGTCTCTCTCCTGTTGGGTCTACATCCCCCTAGAGGTCAAACCATAAACAAACTAAGGGAAATGCAATCTAGATGGAGCTATTATAAGGTGGGTGCAAAACTGGTTGGAAAACTGTTCCCAGAGAGTAATTACCAGTGGTTCACAGTCATGCTGGAAGGGCATAAAGAGTGGGGTCCCTCAGGGATCAGTTCTGGGTCCGGTTCTGTTCCATATCTTCATCAGCGATTAAGATAATGACGTAGAGGGTACACTTATGAAGTTTGCAGATGATACCAAGCTGGGAGGAGTTGCAAGTGCTTTGGAGGATATGGTTAAAATTCAAAATGATCTGGACAAACTGGAGAAATGGTCTGAAGTAAATAGGATAAAATTCAATAAGGACAAATGCAGAGTACTCCACTTAGGAAGGAACAATCAGTTGCACACACACACAATGGGAAATGACTGCCTAGGAAGGAGCACTGTGGAAAGGGATCTGGGGATCATAGTGGATCACAAAATAAATATGAGTCAATGGTGTAACGCTGCCGCAAAAAATGCAAACGTCCTTCTGGGATGTATCAGCAGGAGTGTTGTAAGCAAGACACGAGCAGTAACTCCTCCACTCTACTCCGCGCTGATTAGGCCTCAAGTGGAGCATTGTGTCCATTTCTGGGCGCCACATTTTAGGAAAGATGTGGACAAATTGGAGAAAGTCCAGAGAAGAGCAACAAAAATGATTAGAGGTCTGGAAAACATGACCTATGAGGGACGATGGAAGGGTGGGGGGTTGTTTAGTCTGGAGAAGAGAAGACAGAGAGGGGATGTGATAAGTTTTCAAGTACATAAAAGATTGTTACAAGGAGGAGGGAGAAAAATTGTTCTTATCCTCTGAGGACAGGACGAGAAGCAATGGGCTTAAATTGCAGCCAGGGCGGTTTAGGTTGGTCATTAGGAAAAACTTCCTGTCAGGAAGCTTAAGCATTGAAATAAATTGCCTAGGGAGGTTGTGGAATCTCCGTCACTGGAGGTTTTTAAGAGCAGGTTAGACAAACACCTGTCAGAATGGTCTAGATAATACTTAGTCCTGCCATGAGTGCAGGGGAGTGGACTAGATGACCTCTCGAGGTCCCTTCCAGTCCTACGATTCTATGATAGCCCTTTCTCAGAAGAATATATAATTCCTCTGATCTGGGGCTCCTGCTGCTTCCTGGTGGAGTCCTTCCATTGGGATCAGGTTTCACAGAGACATAGCATTCATCCGCCCTTTCAGAGCCTCTCCCACTCAGGAGCACGTTTCCTTTGCTGGTGACTCTCCTCACCAGCTCCCCTGAGTTTTCCCATTGAGAGCTTTTCTCTTTCTGTGTTCTGGGGCCTGTTTCTCTTCCCCGAAGTCTGTTGTCTAGGGAGAGTCCTCTGGGAGCATCTGCCTAGCCAGCTCCCCTGAGGAGTTCATGCCCTGGGTATTTCTTCCCTGTGTTCTCTCCTGCCTGAGCCCACACTATCCTTCATAAGGCCTAGGTTTTCCTTAACTGATTAACTACTACCCAGCTGCTTAGGCTGTTGGTTATTCCCAGACAGGTCTGGGCTGGCTCCTCTTCAGCAGAGCCTGGCACAGGTAGGCTGGGAGCTGACTGCCTTCGGGGCCAGCTGCCCTGTGCCATGCTCTCATCACCCCAGTATCAGAGCACCTTACAGTCATAGGTTTAATCCTCACAAGACTCCTGGTAAGCTCAGACGGCTTATCTCCCTTTCACAGACAGGGAACTGCAGAACTAGATAGATTAAGTGACTGGCCTGAGGTGTCAGAATGGATCAGTGGCAGAGCTGGACATGGGTTAGAGTTAGGGTTAGATCTCCCAGATCCTAGTCTAGCACCCCGTCTGCCTGACCATCCTCCCTCTGTCACATCTCCATTCCTTATACCCTGCCCAGAGAGAGCAAGGGATCAGTCCAGATATACTTTCTTTGCACATATGAGGCTTGATCCATTTACACCAGTGTAAACACAGAGGAAATCCACTGAAGTCCCTGGTGTAAAACTGGTGTAAGTAATGGGCCAATCTGGCCCTAAGAGCTTTTACTGTACAATGCAGCGACCGTTCTTCAACCTCTTGGGCCTGGAGCTGATCTAGATTTTTTTCAGAATCCAGCCCACAGACTCCTTTCATTAACTGCAGAAGCAGTGGCCCTTTGGCCCCATGTCAATCAGCCACTATTCAATGTTGGCAGCCACAGTAATACCCAGTAGGGACTGACCGTGGGCACATGGATCTTATGGCTGTCACTGGGATATTGCTCCGTTTCCTACGCGTCTAGTTCCCTGTGTGTGCATTGGGCAGTCTGGCACAGCCGGCTGGGACAGCATAAGCTAGGTTTTCTGTTTGTGCTTTGTTTTCAACAGGCTGCATGCAGGGAGGTTTACCAGCTCAAGGGTGGCATCCACAAGTACCTGGAAGAGTTTCCTGATGGGTTCTATCGGGGGAAGCTGTTTGTGTTTGACCAGCGTTACACCATCTCTTCCAATGAAGATATTATTGCAGGTAGGGCCATCACGTCTTGATCACAGAACGAGAGCTGTCAGCGTCACCACAGAGCCCTCTAGGACTGAGGCTCGCACACTGTGGTCTGGGGAGCACCTGTAGCAGAGAGCAGGTTGGGCTAAGGGCAGAGGTGAAAGTAAGCTGGTACGCGCCAGTACGGTACGGAGGACTGGTAAGAAAAGGAGACTGACTGAGGGAGGGAAAGAGAATCCTGCTCCCTGCATAAGAATAGTTTAAACTCAGCTGTTCCCTGATGGTTCAGCCCCCAGGGCTGGGTTTCTGGCCTCCTTGTTAATTTCACTCACAGTAGCTGGGGGGAGGGGGTCAAGGGGAGGGTGTCTTTGACCATGGCAGGGGCAGTCCCTATCTGCCCCCGGGGATGAGGGGATCTCTCCTACTAATATACACGACAAATACAAGCATTTGGCTGCACAGCTTAAATCCTGAGCTAATAAAAGCAGGTGGAAGGGGAAAACTCACTGTCACATTGGTTTCTTGTCTCCTCCTCCCCCTCCTCCAGCCAGGCTGCAGATAAGGCTCTGAATTCCTCCCCATTCCTCCAGCAGCGATTCTCCTCTAGGCTCTCTAACTTGCAGTAGACTGGCTGAGATGCCTACTATTGCTGCCTGCAAAAGAACAGTTTAAACTCAGCTGTTCCCTGTGCAGTTCGGTGCCCAGAGTTAGAAGCCGTTTCTGGCATCCTTGTTAATTTCACTCCCAGTTGTTGTTGGATGTGTGTGAGCATGGCAGGGGCAGTTCTTTTCTGCCCCCGGGATGAGGGGATCTCCGAAACACAATCAAAATCAGGAACCATTTCCAAGTTCAAATCTATCCCATTCCCTCCCAGCAGAGGATCGTGGTTGTGATGTCCAAACTGCTTGCAGATCCTCTTTGAAATGTTACTGTTTTAAAAAAAAAAAAACACAAAAAAACATGGAGAACATGGTGGAAAGATGATGTCATGATGATTAGGGTTTATTTTGGGCAAAGCAATTTTGCTAAAGCAACTAAAGATTTACAGGGAAAGCAAATAGCCCCATAGACAAAACCACAAAGGGATTGGGAGGGAAAACTGAATATTCAGCAAATTATTGTGCCTCCTTTGAAAGAAATAGTAGTTTACATTCCAATCCACCCTCTTTCTATATTGATTTAAACACCTGAATGTCCTTAGGACAGCGGGTGCAATCTCAGATCTCTTTTTTGTTTTGTCCTGCCTGCAGAGTGCAGAGGCTGAAATTGATAAAACTTTCTTTAAATATCTTGTATATTTCATGAAGGACTATTCCAGTTGTCCTTCATTCACCCCTGACTTTCCCTTCCTCCTCCCCCTCCCACCGGCTCCCTCCCTGGCTGGCTGGCTGTGGTTTTTGCCTTGGTTACTTACTCCTTGGCAGACCCAGCCCAGCGGCACCTGCTGGCTCTCTGCAAGCAGCAGCCCACAGGGGCCGGTTGCTGGGGTCGCTGCTGGTCGGTGGCAGGCTGCAGCTGCATTGTTTGTGACACATTCATACACATATACATACAGTATGTATGTGTATGTGTGAATGTGTGTGTCACAAACAATACAGCTGCAGCCTGCCGCCGACTGCCTCGACCCCAGCAACCGGCCCCTACTGTTGTATTTTAGTAGTATTGGAGATCCCCTCATCCAGGGGGCAGAAAAGAACTGCCCCTGCCATGATCACACACAGCTCTCCTCCCCCTGCCCCCCCCAACAACAACTGGGAGTGAAATTAACAAAGATGCCAAAAACCTCTCTTAACCCTGGGGGCTGAACCATCAGGGAACAACTGAGTTTAAACTGTCCTTATGCAGGAGGCAGTCTCCCTGCTGCAAGCTAGAGGGAAGCCTCTGCAGCAGCTGCTGAGTGCCAGGCATGGAGAAAGCGCAGAGCTTGGCATCGGCAGCCTGGCTGGAGGAGGAGGAGGGAAGACACAGAGAAAAACGTGACAGTGAGTTTTCACTGTTTCAGGCTTATTCCAGTAGTAAAGTTTTATTACAGACAGTCCTGGTAGCAGTAATAGCAGCTTTATTTTCTCTATCTGTGTCATGCAGTGGGAGGGATCCATGGAGTACGTAGGAGAGGTGGGTGGGTTTCTTGCGATTGGACCATATGGGTAAGAAATGTAAATTACTTTCACCCCTGCCCAAACCCCAGGGCTCCCAGCCGCCTCTGCAGCTGGTAGCTCCGGGGTTAATTTAAAGGGCCTGGCTCCTAACTTCGGCCGAATCCCTGAGCCCTTTAAATCCTGATTTAAAAGCCCCAGGTTTTAAAGGCCCCACTTCTTCCGATAGAGGCCATGCCTCTTCCAGTTGAGGCCCCTCCCCCTCCGCAGGACTCTGGAGTACTCGTAAGTCCTTTAAGTTCCTTTCACCCCTGGCTTAGGGGTGCTGGCCTTGTTCCCTTGTTTCCAGCTACTGAATTGCTTTAAAGACAGCTAAAAATCCGTGGAATGCATTCCTAATATGGCGTTTCTGATAGCCAATGACCCAGGGATGCTCTGTGATAAGGAGCGAGAGGGGAGGTTATCTGCACTCGGGACTGGCAGGGCAGGGGCCCACGAGATAATGTTTCTGTGACATCATGGACAGCACAGCACACCGTTCCACCAGGGAGGAGCAGCTAGTAACGTAGGTCACTAGCACAACATGCCTCAGTTCTGGTTTTGTCACCCCTTTACACTGATCAAACCATTCTGAGCCAGCACAGCACTAGAGACTGAGCCACCACATGGAGTCGGCTTCACTAACCTTAGGCTGCCATGCTATGGAAGAAAACCTGGTAGCAACAGCCTATGGGGCACTTGGCTGTTCCTGGCTTTCAAGGCTTATGCAGCCCAGAGAATTGTATTTCACCCTAGTAAAAGTTGAAGATGGGTGAGCACACCCTGGCTTTCCAGATGGGGTTGCTCTTCAACTGCTCAGCTCCAGCTTGGAATGACGTTGCTTTTGACCAACAAAGGACTTGGGCTAAGCTTGCCTGTGCCTTTTCTGCTACATCTGAAGAGGAATCAGTGCTTTCTTATGCTCAGAGGATGGTGCTGCTGTCTCTAGATGTATAAGCACTTTGAGCTCAATCTCAGCTGACTCGACTTATTCATTTGCCATAAGTTTCACCAACTCGAAGGTGGCAGGCTTAGTGCTGAGAATAAAATGTCCTTCTGAAGCCCTGGCCATGCTCAAGAGGTCCTGATGGGGAAGCAGCACAGCTCAGTGAACAGCTACCCGCTGGGCTACTCAGGGTTAGGTCCCAGCAGTGCAGCTGAGTCGGGAGGAAAGCTGCTCAGTAAAGGACAAGTTGTGCTCTGGGTTCTTTAGGGAGGTGTAGCCTCTAGGACTCTGTTTCTCCAAGCCTGAGAGCAGATTCCAAATGCAGCCCTACCATTGCTGTTTGCCCACGATAGCCACAGAGAGGCACAGGCCACTGCCAAGGGCCAGCCAGCTCCTGTGCATGGGGCCCGGGATGGCAGGACGGAGTTTGCCTTAAGCTTGTTAACATCGAAATCAAAGTAAAAAGCCCCTTTTGTGGGAAGAAGCTAGTTCTCATTCTGTGGAGAAAGGGCAGGGAAGCAGGGCCAGAGCGAGAATGCAATGCCCTGGAAGATGAAGGGTCACCATTTGAATGAATTTTGGCAGCCCATTCAGACCATACTGTAGGACATTCTCAAGGCAGAGCCCAATTGCAAAGGATTGTCTAGCAGGGGAGCAAGTGGGATAGACAGGGCAGGATGGATTTTAACTCCCCTTCTCCTCTCCCCAGAATGCAGGTACTGCGGGACACTATGGGATCAGTATAAACTGTGCTCCAGCCTGCACTGCCGGCAGCTTGTCCTGACCTGCCCAAGCTGTCAAGCGAAGGGATTCACGGCTTGCTGTCCCGTTTGTCAGGAGAAAGGGCTCAAGCTGGCTTCAAACCCTTCTGGATGGATGGTCAAGGAGGAATGTGAATGCACAGACAGACGGCAGCGGGTCCCAGTCAAACACATGTAAGAGAAGCACAGGAAAATGTTAGACATTCAATAATATACACTCGCATTCTAGGGCATGGGGCTTCCCAGTTATTTTCATTGGATTTGTACACCTAGCCCCAGTGTCTCTTTAGCACTTGACAGTGAACCATGAACTGCTCCCTGGCCAAGTGTAAATTAATGGCACGTCAAACACAACAGTGATGCTACAGGATTCCTCCCAGTGCAGTGAAGTTACTGTTCTGCCTCCCACAATGTGATGGGTGCCGGGGAGAACTTGATGAGCACAGCACATGCCATGGGATTTAGCCACTCACAACCAAGCAGGAGCCAGAAGGTGAAGGAACACGCCGGGGTGTGTGTGTGTGTGTGTGTGCGCGCGCGTGCGTGCATGCGCACGGCTAGGGAGATGGACGCAGCAGGTTTTTAGTCACTTCTAATCACTGGGAGCACAAGCAGACTGTGGCTGAGTCTATTTTCCACATAAACACCAGCAGCCTGAGTCTTATCTCCCTTACCCCGGTGTAAGTCAGGCTGGCTACACAAGTCTCTGGGTTTACACTAGCGACCAGCAGGTGTGAGGCCAGAAGCTGGACCTACGACTTCATCAGAGCAAAAGTTGGCGACACTCAGTGGCCGTGTATAACCTCAGGCAAGTTCGTCTGGCAGGGCACGTTGTGTGGGAAGAGGGAGAAGAATAACCTGCTCACTGCCCCTCTCTCGTGGCAGTCAGTGTCCATGTCCTACCATGCAGAAGGGAATTCACGTGACTGAGTTTTAAATGTCCAAGATACAGCCCTTAGCCCAGGACTTGCATTGGACTGTGTGTGCTGCAGAAAACTGGTGGGGTTCTGAAATGCATTGAAATGCAGCCATTTGCTGAGGAAAGCCCAGGGGCATGATGTAAATATTAATGAACATCATAGGAGTAGTAGTGGTGGTGTGTGGAGTCCCCACGTGATTGTGTGCAATGGACACACGAGAGCTGTGTATCCTGAGGGGTTAAGTGCATCTCCCTGGATCCAGAGTGGTTCTGCTGCACTTATTGGCATGGACTGTGTAGTTCTGCTGCTGCTGTTTCCCCTTTGAAGCGTATCCCCCCATTGTACCGGTAAAGTCAGTTGTGGCTATGTCCTGACAATGACTTTTAAAAAACCCTTGGTTCAGTGTCACGGGGTCTGCTGCTCACTGCGTGGCAGCACCGCCTCATGGCTCATTTGGGGCATTAGCTCGCCACTGGCCAGCGGTCGTTCAGCCTGTTGCCTCTGTCACTTTCCTTGCAGCCCTTTGCTCTCTGCAGCGCTGCTCCTTCGAGGCTTAGCCCTCTGGTCAGGTCACCATCAGTCTCCATCTCCACTGCACTGACTGTGCCACTCCCGCACGGGCTGGTAGAGGAACCTAGGCCTGCCCTCTACACCACCCTCAGCCCAGCATGTCAGGTCTGTCCCTGTCACCCTTTACTGCTCCTCCTTCCTTGGACTGTGTCCAAGCCTGCCCTTGTCACGCTCCTGCTGTCCTGCCTGTACCAGGGCGTGTGCCTGCAGGCTGATGTGCCTTCATCCCCCAGCTGTCCCTGCCCAGGTGAGCTGTGATCTCAACCAGCAGGTGCAGCCTAAGGCTCCTTGGCCTCTCTTGCCACTTTACCCCATCCATGCTGCTGTGGGGGGGATGCCCCATCACACTCACCTTTCTACAGTTGCTTAGTGTCAGTTATAGCCCTTTTATTTTCCATGCAGGCACTAAAGGAACCTTTTCCCTTACCAAAGCGGGGGGAGGGGAGGAAGGCATTGCAGCAGACTTAGCTTGTGTTAAATCCCACAGCAAGGCCTGACTTCTCTGACATTGTTCCCAGGGCTTCCTGTTCAACAACGGCCCTGGTGCTGCTGTGTGGGCTTCAAACCTGCTCCAAGCTCCACTGTAGGACCCTTCCCCAGAGCTGCTATTAGGTGATGATGATAATACTGCAGGGCTGAGACTAAGCCCCTGGAGTGACTAACGATGCCCACTGACAACAATGGTCCTTGGAAGAGACTCCTGTTTCCCTAGGCAGCTGGTGTCCCCAGCACTGGGTCGATGCTTGTTTGCTTGCAGCACCTTTCCCAGGTGCATTGGCGAGCTGGCCGAGGTGCAGCATCCTGCCGTCAGGCACGCGTTGCATTCCCAGCCTACATCACTGCCAGTAGCTGTGGTTGGGAACAGGATCCCACAACTAGTATGTTGCACTGTGGTGTTTTTCAGCTGGTCTGTTTTAAACCCCCTGACCAACCTGCTGGCTAGGTGACCATCCTGTAACTCCTGCAAAAGGCCTTGGCCAGGTCTGTTTTCAGTACAAATGGGAAACGGTGTCAACTTCATGTTAGTGTGAACTTCTAAAACTGCCAGCGTGACACATCATCCTTGGCACTGCCCCAGAGCTGTACGGACACATCATCAGTGCGTGTGCTGCGCCTTGTCCCTACGGCTCTGGGGCAGTGCCGCGTCGTCCGTGCGCGTGCTGCGCCTTGTCCGTAAGGCTCTGGGGCAGTGCTGCGTCATCCGTGCACATGCTCCGCCTTGTCCCTACAGCTATGGGGCAGTGCCACGTCGTCCGTGCGCGTGCTGCGCCTTGTCTGTACGGCTCTGGGGCAGTGCCACGTCGTCCGTGCGTGTGCTGCTGTTAACCCTTTGGAAACCTGTGACTGGCAGCTGGGTTTCAGCTCATGCCAAGCAAGCAGCCTGCTAACCAGGTGCTGGTCTAGGGAGGGTTTCTGGCTCCTAGGAGGGGCTCTACCCCCAAACCATACTGCATCCTGCCGCCCCCCCCCCAGGGTTGAGAGTCTCCCCATTACCCATGGCAGGGGTGAGATGGTCAGGCGCTGGCTAAGGAGGCTGGACCAGTGCTGAGTAGGACATAAGCCCAGACCCGCTACAAGGCAGGAGAAGCAATTGGCTCCTTTATGCAGGGGGTGAGGTGGTTCCAGTGCTTTGTGGGGGAGGAACAGGAGACTTGGGGGGGGGGGAGTTGCTATTCTGGCGCAGGAGGTAAGAGGGGGCAGCTGCCCCCATGACTGTTTCACTCATCTCCAGCCTAGAAGGCAAGTACACTCCATGTCCTCCATATTCTAAGGGTTAGTGCGTAGGCAACCCCTGGGGTCTGGCTGTGCGCGGGTCTTTGTTACCTATATCTAAAGAACCACTGACACAACTTAAAATGCTGACTCGCCACTTAGCTGACTCAGCACAACTGCTGTGACGCCTCTGAGAAGGTATGTTAGCTCCATGGCTCGGCAGTTCCAAGCAGGCGAGTCTGCGCACAGGCAGGCATGGTGCTCGCTGTAGGGATGGATCCCCTTTTCCTCAAGAACTAGAGACCCTTCATCATTACTGCTCGGCAGCACAGCTGCTACAGAGCCTGATGCTTTTCCCCAGGCAACTGTGCAACTCCTTGCTCTGCTGGGTAAGCGCTTGCTCACTTACCCATGTAATTCTGGCACAGTCACCAGCATGAGTATGCCTGTCACACACAAGCCCAGAGTCCTCCAACCATGTGTTTCAACTGCCAGGGGCATTTAGATGCTACTACGGCATGGAAAAGGAAAAGGTTATTGCTTAAAATCCTCCTCTCAGGTCTGCACATCAGGGTCCCGCTTAGCGCATTCTGCACTGCCCCCATACACCCAGATTCCCCATGGGCACCAGGGCAAGCAGCATGTGCCAGGGGAGAACAACTTCCATTCCCCTGAGTCAGTGGGAGAGCAGACACTGATGCTGAGTTAGTTCTGCGCACACCTGAGCAGACAACTCTGCTGTTAGCGATCAAATGGCATCTGGACTGATGTTTTCATTGATTTTGCTAAAGCCTTTGGGAGGTGTCTGGTGGGACTATGGCTGTCCAACTGGCATTGGGCTTATCATGCCGCTTTCTGGTTTTGCAATATTCCCTAATCATTCTTATGGGATTTTACAAAAAACTGCATTGAAGCATTTTATTTGTGATTTCTGACACATTTATTATGATTTCAAGAGCAACAATCAAACACGTTTGTATTTCCCACTCAAGGTTAAAGTGTAATATTCAGAGATAGCAAATCAGGGCCAAAGCCTGCAATCCTGATACATGCAAAAATTCTGTTGAAATGAGTGGCAGGTTTGCTGTACCACAATGCCCAGACTGCAGAACGCACTGGGAACAGCAGTAGGCTGATTCTGATGTGGAAAAGAGTGTTGGGATGGATTCTTTAGGTGTATAAACCAAGGCCACCCTCTGGCACTGGCTCTGCATGGGCAGACTTCCTGCTGTGCAGCCCAGTCGCGCGCTGGAGGCAATGGGAGTTGCTGGGGGTTAATGGCCTGCTGGTGAGGAACCCACTGTATGATCAGAGGCTGCATGTACCTGCTGGAAATTCCCCCCTAGAAAGGCAGTGGGTTTTTATCACCTCACAAACCCAACTGCCTGTTATGTTTATCCAACTCTACTCAAATGGCATCCTGGACTACCTGGATTCACAGGCAGGGTATTTTCAAGTAATTTCTTTATTAGGGTTCACTGGTCAGAAATTTGGGATGTTGGTAAAATAAATCTCTAGCAGAACAAGAAGTTTTACAGATAAATAAAACCGCCACCCCGCCAGAAACCCAGCATGACGAGAGGGCTCCAGCATACTCATTACAAGACCCAGTAAAAGCACAGGAGGCCTATTTCCAGAGAAAATCCAGGCGGAAATCCTGCCCCTATTGAAGTCAGTGAGAGTTTGCGCCTGACTTCAGTGGAGACAGGATTTCATTCCCAATCTCTTAAAGCAATGGTTTTCCGTATCCCTGCGAAAGGAGACAGGAAGATTTTAACATCCCGTGTAATACCCACTGCTCTGTTTTTATGGAGCCATTACTTTATAATCAGTGGCCTTACATTTTTTTCATGGGGGGGAGGGGATGAATAAAAAAGACATGAATTCTTTTTTGGGGAAATATGGGTGCTTTTGACATCCTGTCTGGAGATAAAGTCAGCAAATGTTGGTAATTAATTGTAATTGACAAGTCCTTGAAAGGGATGGGTGAGCATTGTGGTGGGAGAGTAGAAATGCTTGTCAAACAGATAAGCAAGTTGAAAAAATAAAGTATTTTTTTAAATACTTATGCAACTTGTATAGAGCAGTAATTTTTTCCACTCATGCATAACACATCCTAAATATATCTGAAAAACCACACAGGAAATCCTAAGAGAAATTAAGTCATGGGTGAATTAACAGTCACTGTTGTGCTGTGATGTATTTTAAACCAAGCCTGCTTAAAACTGGCAACTGGATTGACTTGGCTTGACTCTAAAGAAAACATCATTAGTGATATTTGATCAAATCGTCACCTACAATCGCTAGTTAATTTAAACCTTTAGTGCATAATTATGCAACACAGAACTGAGGCACCACAGATATTTTGTGCAGGCACTTTGCCTTCAGATTTCCAGGGTATAGCACAAACCACCAGGCACGATCTTCACAGCCGGGAACTACACCCCAGTTCGGCACTTGGGATAGAAAGGCCCATTCAAGTCTGCAAGTCTCCTCTTCCTCACTGAAAAAAACAGGGAACAAGGGTCAATCAAGGCAGATGCTGCACACGTGGATAGCAGCTGTATCCACAGACAGTTTAAAACCAGAACAAAACTCATGTGACGGGAAAAGTTTGGGGGGTTTTCCATAGATTTTAAGGCCTGAAGGGATGACTAGATCATCTAGCCTGACCTCCTGTACAGCACAAGCCAGAGAATTTCCCAGTGATGCCGGCACTGAGCCCAATAACGTGTGTTAGGCTGAACCATCTCTTACAGAAAGGCATCCGGTCTTGATCAGCAGACATCAAGAGATGGAAAATCCACCACTTCTTTTGGGTGTTTGCTCCAGTGATTAATCACCCTCGCTAAAAAATTGTGCCTAATTTTTAATTTGAATGCATCTAGCTTCAGGTGCCATCCACTGATTCAGGGTTGAGATTTTCAAAGCAGTCCAGGGGATTTAGTCTCATCTCTTCTATTAAAGTTGATGTGTGACCTTGAGAACACAGACCAGGGTCTTTAACATCAGTTTAAAAATCTACATCGTTTAAAAAAAGAGCTCAGAAATTGAAGTAACTGTCATTGACTTCAAATGGGGACAGAGTTCACAGGGTTCTGTTAAACAAGAATTTGCCAGCTCAATTACATCTTTCCCTGATTGCTTCGTGTCAGATGGTGATCAGCCTACAAAAGGCACGGACAGACTAGCTGGTGAATGCCTGCAGCTGCACAAGCAGAGTATGGCTTCTTATCCACTCCTTCTCTTTTACTGCTTCCTTACAGCTTAATGCAGGCCTTCCTACCTCAGAAAACGTGCCCCTGCCAAAACAGGTTTTCCCTCATTAATCTCTGAGCTACATTTTTCTGCTCCTCTCCACACTGTAGTGAGCATTTTCAAAGAAGATTTTAAAGTGGATCCATACACAGTTTATACATCTGAAATAAATAAAGAGGAAAAGAAAAAGCAGCCAGAAAGGGGAGATTGCAGAAATTAGCTCATAGGATAAATGTAAAAAGCCTTCCCTCTAGCATGCTAGAGCATACAAAGTATCCTGAAGAACAAGAGTGCCTGCAGCTGAGCCAAGAGCAGTAAAACAGAAGCTAGAGAGTAAAACCAAGTTTGAGTTGAGCCAGGTGGTGGCAGCTGAGAGCACAAGTAGTGGAGCATAGACAGAGAGCTATTGCCAGTAGGGAAAAAATTCTGTCTGTACTTATACATCGTCCAGTTGCAGAGCCGAGAAGTTATGCCAGGGGCCATCAGAGCGACGTATACGAGCTGCAAACAAGAACCAAATCAGATCTTCTGTACAGTTCTCATCCTCAAGGAGGCAAAATATACAACAGCTGCATGACAGGCAAAGTCACCAACTTATCAACCACAAAGAAGCAGGACTGAAAAATTAAATGTAGTTCTTTCTTTATGATTAACATGGTGATGCGCATACAGTCCGAGTTTGTGAAAACCAGCTCTGATCCGAGAGTCAGGGAGCAGTGAATTCCTTGTTGAACACGTGGCTTTTATCCACGTACTAGTTCCAGAGACAATCCTCCCTGCACTGTGCCATGCCGAGAAACTCGTCATTTGAGGTGAAATGCATCTGCACAAAGGGGGAAATTAATTGTGTTGGGGAATTGTGTGTATGTTTATGCATGCAGGTAGTCCCACAGGACAGCTCCCAGCCGTGTATGCACATGCTTAACTGTCTGGAAAATCAGAGCCACAGATGGGCTATTTGTGGGGACAGACTGGGGCAGGGGCTGAATGGGAGTGGGGGTGCGGGGACACGTGGGGATGGGGAGAGGGGGTTTTTGGGGGTTCAGAGACACATGGGGGTGGGGGAAGGAGTGTGTGGGGGTGCAGGGACACATGGGGATGGGAGGGTGCAGGGACACATGGGGACAGGGGCAGATGTACCTGACTGAATGGAAGAAGCAAGGGGTCAGCCAGGGTCTGCATGGGAGAGGCTCTCTAACAATCCCTCCCTGGCCCCCAAAATAACCCGTTCCATTCTTCTCCCACCCACACCCAAGAACCCTCCAGGCTCACTCCCAGCAATTACTTCCCTGTCCCTCAGCTCCACCATCACCCCTGACTCCCACAAGCCTTTATATTGCTTCTAAGGGCTGCAGGAAAATATGCATCTGTATTGCAGTTTCAATGAATTATTACTCTGAGTTCTGTATTCATATGCCTAGTAAGGAACCTATTTGTCAAAAAAAAATTTCCTCAATCTTTTTTGTTGTCTGTATTGTCACAGACATAATTGTTGACAGGTATTTTGAAAAAAATTACCAAAATAACGGAAACTGGTTTGATTATATTGGGTTATTTTGACAAATAAAATATGCAAAAACTTACAGAATTTCAAAATATTGTGTGCTGAATTTTCCATGTTTTGGTGCAGAATCCCCCCAGGAGTATTCTGTGTAAATGCAACATATTATTACACTGCTATGCGAACAGCAGATTAGCTGGAGACAAAATCCAGTCCATTTGTTTAAAAACCTCAACAAGCTGAACACATACACAAAGTAATATACAGAGAGCACCAAGTCACAAAGTTAGTGCTTTTCAGCACTGCAGTCCTTAGTCTTCTTTAGAGGTGCCCTAATTCAGTAGCTTTTTTAATTGAAGTAGACTCACGTCGTAAGGGACACAAAATGGTTAGACTATGCTGGTGAACTACATTAAGAGCAAAATACACCGCTCCAGTTTATTGCTGTTCATTCAGGGCAGACATTTGTATGGTAAATCTTCTCCCAGGCACCTCCTCTTAGCCAGTCTGTCTAGGGAGCTGTATGTTAATTTCATCCTTGTGTAGGCTCACTAGAAACAAGGTCGGTTCTTTTACTTGTGTTCCAACAGGCTCCACTGGGTAGTCTTCCAGTTCAGCGTGTGAGGCTGTCGCCAAGCAACTGTCAGTCAGCTAGTGCCTAAGCACTGCCCAGATGAGTGAGAAATGATGGGGAAGTACTGTCAGCGCATGCAGTTCTGTTAACTTCAGCTGGGGTGCCCAGATCAAACTGGGAACAGAATTTGGCCTTGTACCGTAAACACACCCAACAGCAGACCTGATTCATTCAAAAGAATGTGCCAAACTTGTCAGTCCTCAGAGCTTGACTCTTCTGCTTGTCCTTTCCCCATTAAAGCGGGGATGGAAGCAGTGTTTGTGAACAGGTGGCAGCCCAGGAAAGCGAAGGGCTCTGCTAATCCAGTTCAGGGCAGCAGCAGCAGCCAGCACTAACCCTGCAAACTACGGCTTAACAAAGCATATGGACTTGCCAAACTCCCCAGCACTAGAGCTCATTGCCTCTGAGGATCACTGGAGACCCTGTTCGGTTAAGGCCAGATTCTGCCACCCCTGCCCTGCACAGCATCTTACTGTGGGCCAGAAGCCAATTGTCTTATTCATGCTGAGTAGCGCTTTACTCCACCACCAGCCCCAATGACCGAGTGGAACTGCTGGTAGAGCCTGGTACCCCTCAGCAGGAGAAAGCAGGAAGAGAATCTGGCTCTCCCCTAGCAAGCACCAGCCCCTTCCGATTCAAGCGGGTGCTTCCCTAATTCAAGTGAAATTTCACCTGACTTGTTTATTTCCTTGAGTGGTATTTCCACAGATTCTCGGTCAATGTGCCCGCCGGAGAGCAGCAGGGGAAATACGCACCAGCTACATTCACAGCTGATGGGAATTCCCGCCAAGCACACCTCCGGGGAGCGCCAGCACCATGGGGAGCATGGAGAATGCATGCGAGCAGCGTGCAGGCAGACTCACCAAGGTCGTTGTTGTTCATCATGGCGTTAGATGCACGAAGCCGGGGACCTTGCTGTGTAAAGTGATACCCGAACTTCAAAAGGGAACTGTTTTTTTCTAACATGTTTGCAATCTCCATTTCCACCTTGTTGCCCAGCGGCTGGCTCTTGGTTAAAAGAGAATGGAAAAGCAGGTTACAACTGAGGGCTTCCCCATTATTTCGGTCTTTGATCCCGACTGCCTCCTGCTGACTCTACATCTCACAGGGCCACCCAACACTGCACAGGGCCTCCCCCCGGTCCCCACTGCCCAGCCTTGCGGAGACAGCAGACTCAGCGGAGATGGGGGTGCGCTACCGAATCGGGGTCCATTGCTCACCTTGGCACGCCCAGGGATCTCAAGTGTTTGGATCCTCGGCTTTGCAGCTTTTCAAACATTTGTTTTATTGCTGTAAAAAAGTCCCAACCTGCTTTCTTCAGAAAAAAGCTAGGGGCCTAATTCTCTGCAGAATTCTCCAAAAGCCTCTCCACAGAGGACTATATATGATGGCACAAGGGCACTGGATGAAGCCTGCAGGATTTTGTTTCCATTATGGCGGATCCAGTCCATCCAGTGCTCCATGCAAACGGGCAGCTTGCGAGATCAGGCCCTAAATTATCTTGTCATTTGCTGGCTGACTAATACTGAATCATCAGAGAAACCTTGTATAGTTTTGACTATGAACACAAGGCCCAAAACCACAGGCAGTCAGCAGGGTATGGACCCAGAACCTCAGGGAGTTACTCTGTTAGCTGGCAGTAATCCTCTACGTGGACTAGACACTTGCCAAGCCCGTTATACATACTATCCCCCCCAGCAGTTGCTGGTTTTTTAGAGTGATTGTCCAGAAAAAGCAGGTGAGCCACCCCACGTTTTCTGATATAAGGCCCCCCAACAGAATATCTTTTATTCAATCTATGAGGTCCAGTTGGGGTTTGTTTTACCTGGTTGTCAATTTTGAGCTCGATCAATGAAGTATTGTGCTGCAGTGCTTCGATCAGAGCCAGGATCCCGGACCCAGAAATGAAGTTGGATTCCACATTCAAGCTTTTCAATACACCGTTGGCTTTTAACATCTCAGCCAGTGCCTGCAGTCACAAAGGGGAAAGCACTGGTATTGAACAATAAATAATAGGAAGAGTGGCCCAGTGCACTAGCCTGGGACTCTGGAGACCTGAGCTCAAGCCTCTGCTTCTCCACAGACTGCCTGTGACACCTTGGGCAAGTCACTTAGTCTCTCTGTGCCTCAGTTTCCCATCTCTGGCATTTTTCATACAAAATAAATGTACAAAAAAGGGCACCAAGATTTTTTTTCCTTTGCAAGTTGCTTTAAACAATTCCCCTTCCAAGACGACAATTCCACTAACAACCTTCCCACAGCAATTAGCCCGTCATCACACACAGCATGGTATGGTACTTACATAGGCTACAGGGTCATTGCTTCTTGTTCCTACTATGCTTAATTTCTTTACATAGGAATTATTCTTCAGTGCTTCAGCATATGCTTTTAAAGTCGGTATGGGAATATTCTGTGAAAAGAAGGCCCAGACAGAAAGTCATCTTTATTCAGATTCCCGGTACACTCCTTAAACAAATATTTTATAAGGGGGCGTGCCCTAGGTATCCGAAATACAAGCAGCTTTCTTTACAGTGGAAATGGCACGACTGGATTATTTAGGAAGAGGCAGAAAGCTAAACCTAGATCGTTCAGTAGTGCTTGTAGTCCAGCAATGGTCAGCATGGCCCAAGCAGCACAGGAATGACTCCACTCTGATCCCAGCGCTGCAACTCACTCACTGCCTGGATTTGAGCAAGTCACTTCACCACATTCTGGGGTCCCCACTTGTCAGATGGGGCCAATAGTCACCGGCTCACCTCCCTGAGCATTGTGGCTAAGGTTTACAGAGTGCTCTGAGTAGGTAAAGCACTGGGTGTACCCAAGTTCTAATATTGCTATCGCACTGCACCAGCCAACGCCAAGTCATGGCTGGGAAATAATCGCCTTCCTCAGGCCTGGAGCCGGCGAGCGGGCCTGCATGGTGCTTATGCCGGAAGGCTCCACTTGCAGGATCACAACCTGACCCTGACAGTTAAGCAGCTCATGGAGGGGCAGTGTATCCTCAACTCTTAGAATCAGGCCCACTCTTCTCCCTCCCTCTGTCACTGGTAACTTTCAGGGGAGAACTAGGAGAGTTTGGCAAGCATCTGTGTGCCCGTTCCGAGCTCTCTCAAGCCAAGAGTATTTCTTTCCCGTTCAATACTTTACAAACCCTTTTCAGACTCTGATAACTTCCAAGTGACGCTTTAAAATTTCAAACTGATTATTTCCATAGTCCTCAATGAGGAGTGCTTCCCCTGGATCAGCTGGCAGGATATAGCTTTAACACAACTACCCGTAAGCCCATCTGTGAATAGTGCAGTCATGTATCTTTGGCCCATGTTTTCAAAAGTGGCACTTCATATCATTAGTCCAACTAGAGACACTTCGAGAGCCCCTGCCACCTGTGAGTCAGGCTCCTTTCCAGGGATCTCAAGTCGCACCTCCAAGTCACAAGTCACTTTTGAAAATGCAATCCTTTCTCTATGGAACGTTGCAACTGCTGGATGTGCACAAGTGCCAGGGTTTTAAGGACCGTTACTGGCACCAGCACTGCTAGCTGCACACACAGGAACCTCATCTGCATTGATCTGAATACATAATCACTCAAACACATACAGAGGGCGTAGGCAGGCAAGGAAGGGAGCTGAAGCCATGATCATTCAGCTGGTGTGTATATATTTGGTGCTGTGTGTGCATTTAAAAGGTGACCTGCAAAGGTGTGCATGCGCCCTGTGCCATGCGCCCTGATTTGCTTCTTTACGGGAGGTCTGTGGAAAAAAGAAAGAGCTAGTAGAGAAGAGGGGGTAGTTCTGCTTGTTTTAACCTGAGTACTTGGTTTTACCTTGCATGGTTGGACTGGACTAGAAAACAGTAATGGGTGCTTCCCCGGCCGCCAAATGAAAATAGCAATGAAGGCATGTTGCCCACGCACAGGAGTTAAAGAGAAGTTAACAGAAACTAAGTTTGTAACTGCCTGACTAGAACTCCTTTCCCTCTCCTTTAGCAGGTTTAAGGAGAAATACAAGAGTGTACAAGCACAATTTCTTGTCCTTCGCATGTCACCTTTAATGAGAAAAGCCCAGAGAAAAGCCTAGATTTGAATGAGCCATGTCAGGTAATGTAGAATGGTGGTTTCTCACAGCACCTTTAACTTCACAGCCATGCACAGATGCCTATATGAGCTCTTTCATTACAAGCCATACCACATTGTTCAGTACCACACAGCCTTTGACAGACAATACAGTATCATTAGCACAAGAGGGCAATGCGAAACACTGTCTTTTGTGTAATTAAATTACCAGCCTTAGTGTTACATCAGTGTATTTTTCTGCACAGAGTTTTACTAATCAATTCCTGCAGTGACGCAGCTAACGTCAGGGGCGGCTCCAGGCACCAGCACTCAAAGTGTGTGCCTGGGGTGGCAAGCCGCGGGGGACGGCCTGCCAGTCACCGTGAGGGCAGCCGTCAGGCTGCCTTCGGCAGCATGCCTTCAGGAGGTCCACCGGTCCCGTGGCTTTGGCAGCAATTCGGCGGCGGGTACGCCAAAGGCAGAGGACTGGTGGACTTCCCGCAGGCGCGCCGGCGAATCTGCATGACCAGCAGACCTCTCACAGGCGCACCACCGCCGAATCTGTGTGACTGGCGGACCTCCCAGAGGAGCACCGCCGAAAGCCACCTGACTGCCATGCTTGGGGAAGCAAAATACATAGAGCCGCCCCTGCTACCATTGACCTAGGGACTCAGTGCATATTATTTTGAAAGATCCTTGCTCTGCCAGTCTTGCACTGTGTTTGTACATGACATGTAGCCACATGCACTGCTAGGTTTCCCTGTAAATACAATGCAAACCCAAAGCACAGTATTTTTCCTGATTGTAGGTAGGCTCTAATGACAGACTGGGAAACCCCCTCAAAAACATCCTAAAACAACTCAAAGTCAGATTCTGATGCCTAACTTCTGTTGAGCGATGCCTTATTCTGCAAGCAGCCCTGTTGATATCTACATAAGCAAGGAGTTCAGCATCTAGCCCTAACCATAACTTGTCCTTTTGCCCATAGTGGCCAACACAGGCTGCTGTGACAATAACCTATTCTCCTGCACAGCAAGGTGTGCTTGGCCTTTGTTCTCTAGATAGCACCACCCTGTCTCACTGTGAAGTGTTAATTGCAGTAGGAAGGGGAGGCTGAATACCCTAATATTATTAAGGTTGACTTCCTCGAGTTTAGGGTCATTGTTCTTCACTCGTTCCAAAGTTTCTTCTACATCTGTTGAATTGGGTTCTTCATCGGGAACTGGTTTATATTGCGTTGGCTTAATCACACCTGCAATTAAAAAGCAACATGAAAAAAATCAGATGGGGTGAAAAGACACTCTAAGTTTTGGGCTGTTTTTTTCCTGTCATAAAAAGGACACGAGGTAAGGAGGAATCAACTGGTTGATGAAGGTTGTAACTGAAGATATAAGGTCACTTAAGTCATCTTCATCTGTCTTGTCTGTTTAGACTGTAAGTTTGTCAAGGCAGGGACTACCTCTTACAGTGTGTGAATTGGGACTAAACCAGGGACCCCCATGGCTAAGAGCTACTACAGCTCTTCTGCATCTGGGGGCAGTAACAACTCAAATCCTGTGAGAATTGGCACAGACGACACCCTACAACACAGACTCATCGGTGGGTTAAATACATACGGTGCCTAGTGCAAAGGGGCCCTGATCGCAGTTGGATCTTGGCTGTAACATAAGGAGAGGTTACTTACTTGGGGTTCGGGTTAGGGCTTAGGGGTGAGGGTAAGACTTTCTCTCTCTATGGGCATTTCACGTTAGGTGTGCATGAACCTGTGTGCTTGTGATAGAAGATTTGTGGTAGCAGTGTGTGGGGTCCGTGCCTACGCTCTATATAGATCCTAGTGCCCCAATCTGAGACATATGGGAAGGACAGACCCTCCGCTGCTCCAATTCCTTCTTACCCATGAAACCTGGCTAGAAGCAAGGACTCCAAAGCAGAGGGGAAGGAGGGCAGACAGCGGAGCACTCATACAGAGAGAGCATCTCAAAGAACTCCACTAACTGCATGTGACTATCAGGGTCCTGACACCCCAAAGGGAGAACAGGATCTGAACCCCAAAGAATAAGCTGTTGAATCAGCTGGTTTTATGCAACTATAAAAGTGAATCAAGTAAAGTCTTTTATGAAACGGTCTGAACCTGATGATCATTAGAAGACTTGTACACAGCCTGCTAGTATGCTCATGGCTGGCACTGTGACACCAAGTACACCTCACAGCAGGGAGTGGATGCTCCCTAGCTAGTTGTTCACACAAAACTTAGACCTTGTCTGCACTACAGAGTTTTTGTCGGTAAAAGTTACGCCGCTTTAATTAAACCACTGTTGCATGGCCACACTATGCTCTTTGAGTCGGCAGAGCGCATCCACACTAGCAGCTCTTGCATGGACACAGAGAGCAGTGCACTGTGGGTAGCTATCTCACTGTGTAACTGGCTGCAAGGTGCTCTGGCAAGGGTTTGCAATGCCCCAAAGGGCAGGCCCAGCGTCACATGATGCAGGTTTCTCAATCCCATAATTCCACTAGATTGCCCGTTGCTTTTCAACTGAAGTGTGGGGTAGGGAGAGGAGGGGGTGAGTCTGTGACAGGGAGTGTGTGTGTGTCTGTGTGTGTGTGTGAGAGAGAGAGAGGAGTGACAAACAGTGCGTGTGTGTTGGGGAGGTATGTGAGAGATTGTGGGGGAGTATATATGTCAGAGAGACAGTGTGTGTTGAGGAAAGGTGTGTGCTGGGGGACAGTGTACTGGCACGCTGTCTCTTTAAGTTCATACGGCAGCCTGAGCAACCAATCCTGGGGGAGAGGGACACCCTCCCACATCAGCCCTGGCTCTGCCCAGCACAGCAGTCTCTTCCCCACAGGGCAGCAGCCTGCTCTGCCTGCCTGGCTCCAGAGGGTGTCCCACAATGCCCATCCTGACCTCTCTGGTCAGCAGTTCGAACCCTGCGGCCATATAAACAACTATCCACCCCTCCCCATTTAAAGCCCCATGAATTTTTAAAATTCCACTTCTTGTTTGTGCGGCATGGAGAGCTCACATCGCATCTTCCCAGCTGACCATGGCGGCTCCGTGCTGCAAACCGGGTCCGTCTCCCACTTGGACCAACGCAGAGCTGCTGGATCTGCTCAGTACTTGGGGAGAGAAGGCTGTGCAGTCCCAGCTGTGCTCCATAGGAATTCTGATACCTATGGGCTGATTTCTCATGGCTTGTGTGAAAAAGGATACAATCAGGACACAGAACAGTGCAGAATGAAAATAACGATGCTGAGGCCAGCATACCAGATGGAAAGGAAGGCAAACTGTTGCACTGGTGCTGTCCTGAAGGCATCCTGCCTATTCTATAAGGAGTTGGACGCATAGGCGCCAACTGCATGGGTGCTCCGGGGTGGCGTGGAGGTGAAGCAGGAGTGGGAAGAGGCAGGGCGGGGGTGGGGACTTGGGGGAAGGGGTGGAGTGGGGCCGGGGCCAGGGGCAGAGGGGGGTCGAGCACCCACCGATGGGAGCAGAAGTCGATGCCTATGGTTGGACGTTATCCTTGGCGACAATCCCACCTCCATTGCCAAGAACCCCATGGACGCTTTGGTGGGGCTGGAGGTGGTGGAAAGGTGACCTAACTCAGAGGATGAAGTCATGGACGAGGAGGCGAAGTTAGGGAATTATGTGGCTCCCACAGCGGGTTTGCCAAGTGTGCTGGCCAGTCAAGAACTGTTGTACACTCTGGAATGATCTAGCCAGTCCCAGCACTCCCACTCTGGCACGCAAGAAGCAGGAAAGGAGACCGCTGGTAAGTGGGTTTTTTTAGTTGATGGTGCTCATGATGTCCAGCTTTCATTTGCTTTGTGTACTGCAGAAGTAGGTGAAAGGACAGAAATGTACAACGCTGGCTGTGTTTCTGTGCACTGGACATTCTCCTGTGCAGCTAAGCCGTGCAGTGGAACGGTGCATTGATGCCCACTGAGATTTCACAGGAATCTTCCAGAAAGATCACTAGGAAACTTTCCTGGAGGTACTCGGTAGTCCTTTGTTGGAGGTTCCTTGCCAGAGCTGTTTTATTCCTTCTCCCATTGAATGAAACTTTCCCAGGCCACTCGGCAATCACTCGTGCAAACAAAAGCTGCATCCAGGAGAGCAGCATAGGGACCAGGTCGGAAGCCACAAGCATGCAGCAGTTGCAGCCTTGCTTCCTTGGTTACCCTCAGGAGTGAGATATCTGCTTCAGTGTCCCCCGCCTGTGGAAAAGTGTTGGAGAATTTACAATATTGTCCCTAGTCACCTGCACCACAACGCTTTCATAAGCACCACTGCTGTTTACGCCAGGTAGAATGCCCCTCCTTGCCCTAGGGCTAATCTCACCGTGCCTGGCATGTTCACCAAGATGTGTTCTTGCCAAGGGCAGTGAGAAAGTGCTTGGTATGTTACAAGGAGTGTGCTAAACTGCAATGATTCAATGCTGTGCATGAACTAACAATCATGCTTCTGTGTCTTGTTTCTTGTGCTTCTGCAGATGCGGCCTTCAGGGGAGCCCCCTACACACCAGAGGAGCTTCCACCAGACAAGAAAGCGGCTAAGATGGAGCAAGGAGGACGTGTTCCAGGAGGCCCTGCAATACTCTGATGCAGTAAAAAGGGAACACAGGGAGTGGAGAGAAATTGGACGGCAGGACAGAAAAGAAAATCAGAACTTTTTCTTGGATGCCACTAAGCAGATGATAAAAGTAATGGAGGAGCAAACAGAGATGCTTAAGTTTCTCATAACACTGCAGTCACAACAGGTGCGTGCCTTCCCTCCCCTGCAGCACATTCCAGAACTGTTTTCCATGCCCCCCCCCCCAATTCCACCCATGCATTCCCTTACGCTTTCTGGGGCATCTCCATTTTCCATTCACTCCACCCCCTCAAACAGCTTTCAAAATGATAGCTGGACCTATGCACAGCTCTGACGCTCTGTCCTTCCATGGTCCCTTCTTTTCCCAATAAGCGTTTGTGTGTGTGTTGATTGTTTGTTTAGTAAAAACAAAGAATCTGAAAGATAACTGCTCTTTATTTATGTCCTACAAATTGAGATTGCAGGCAGCAGCAAGACATACACAGGCAGTTTAATCCTTTGCTCACTGAAATCCTAGACCAGGAATCATCACAAGTGCTTCCTAAGAAAACTCGATTTAATGAAAGCAGCAGAGAATCCTGTGGCACCTTATAGAGTAACAGACGTTTTGGAGCATGAGCTTTCGTGGGTGAATACCCACTTCGTCAGATGCATGTCTGCTCATGCTCCAAAACATCTGTTAGTCTATAAGGTGCCACAGGATTCTCTGCTGCTTTTACAGATCCAGACTAACACGGCTACCCCTCTGATACTCGATTTAATGAATCATTGAAGTTTGGTTCTCATTCTCAAAGTGTTGTCTCAAAGCTTCCCTGACTCCAATTACCCCCAACAGCCCTAGTATCAGACTGCTCAAAATCAGCTGCCAGGTGCAGTGCATCAGCAGTCCACCTCTGAGCAAACCTTTCACTCTTACCCTCACAAATATTATGCAGTGTACAATAGGCGGCTATGACCATGGGAATATTCTCCTCATTCAGATCTAACCTGCCAGAAAGGCATCACCAACACGCCTTTAATCTGCCAAACGCACATTCCACAGTCATCCTGAACCTACTGTGGAAGCGCTCCCTACTGCTATCCAGGTTTCCCATTTAAGGCTTCATGAGCCATGGGAGTAAGGCAGTGGTTCCCAAACAGGGGTTCTCAGGAAAAAATTCCCTAACGGTGGACAGAGCTTCCCTAGGGACCCCGGGCAGCAAGGGACCAGCAGCAAACATATCCATCACACAGAGGAAATTTAAACCTCAAGATTCATAAGAAAAGAAAAGGGAGGTGGATATTTTTTTCCGTTTTTTAAATTAAATAGGCAGCTAGTATTGTTTTTAAAATTATTATGAATAACAAGTTTAAGCTTTGCCTGGACTGGTCAAGCCCTGAATGCTTGTGTAGGAGGAACTCTTTGATTTGGCTTCTTAAATATCTTCATGCTGTTTCACATCTGATACTCCTTGATGAAACATAGGAGCCTTGTCTTATAACAGGCTTATTCAAAGTGATACAAGCTACGAAAGTGAGAAGAATGTTGCCTGTACTATAATGATAAATAATAACAATAGTGTGTAATAAGCATGTCATAAAAACAAATTTTATATTTCCAAGATCACGGCTTTTATAATTCATACTCAGGTAAAGGAGAAAATACCTAGAAATATTCATTTTTAGGAGGGGATTCGCAAGACTTGACATTTTATTGAAAGGGGTTCACAGATTGTTAAAGTTTGGGAACCACTGGAGTAAGGGGCATGCTAGTCTCCCAGGACCACAATGGGCATTTCAACATCCCCCACTGGAATCTTCTGACCTAGAAAGAAAATGTGGCCTGAAGCTTTCTGAACAGGCTAATTGTCATTCTTTTACTTTTTTCTTTTTAAATAAAGTTCTTCTTTTAAGAACCTGATTGATTTTCAGTGTCCTGAAGACACTGTGCTCACATTGCTGACCAATTGGTTGGTAGATTATTCTCAAGTCTCCCCAGGCTTCCCAGTGACCCTTCCCTGAATGTTTATTTAAATCACGTGGTGGTGGCAGCAATACCGTCTAAGAACAAGGAAAGGTATTTGTGCCTTGAGAAGTTTTTAACCTCAGCTGGTAGAATATAAGCTTAGGGGGTCTTTCACGTGGGTTCCCACACCTGTACCCCAGAGGTCAGAGTGGGGGCGGGGATCTCTGACACTGGTGCTCCTGAAAATATGGGCATCATGCACCTTCTCGGACTATCCAGCGTTTATGTCAGTGATCCACAAGCACCTGCAATACCATGGAGAAATACCCCCTTTTATTACTGTACTCTGTTGCAAGATGGTCTGGTGCCAAAATTGGGGTATGTGTCCCATCTATCACCCCTTTGCAGCTAGGGAAATCCATTTCTGAAAAGCCACCCACTATTTCATGCACATTGCCAGGAGTCATTTCCTTTGCCGCAGGATGCGATTAATGGCCCTTCACCATTGTGTTAACGCAGCCCCAACAGTCGACTTCCCAACTCCAAATTGATTTGTGACTGACCAGTAGCACTCTGGAGTCACCAGCTTCCACACTGCAATCACCAGGTGCTTCTCCACCAAAAGGGAGTTCTCGTTCTGGTGTCCTTGTGCCACAGGACTGGGGTAAGCTCCGCATACAGTTCCAGGAATGTGGCTTTCCAAATCCGAAAGTTCTGCAGCCACTGCTTGTCATCCCAGACCTGCATGACGAGATGATCCCACCACTCAGCTCTAGTTTCACAAGCCCAAAAGTGATGGTCCACTGTGTGCAGCTGCTCCGCGAATGCCACAAGTAATTGTATGTTGCTCCTATCCATGTCACACAGCAAATCAGACAAGTCTGAATCCTGGTCAGTTAGGAACTTTATGATGAAATGCACTGCCATCCGTGATGTGTTAATGACATTTAACAGATCAGTAGAGAGGAATGCAGGATCCGTCCTTTCCCACAGAGATGGCAGGCAGGCAGTGAATAAAGGCCATTGAAAAAATCTGTGAACCAAAGCCAGACGCTCATGGAATGCTGGAACAGAAAACAATGCATCATGGGACGTTGAGCCTATGCGCATGATGCGCTGTAATCCATTCCACCAACCCACAAGTCCTAGCAGCATAAGGTGGTGATAGTTGCCCACAGAGCACTACTCTCACTGTCCATGCTAGAGCACCAAGTATGGATGCTGACAGAAGGAGCATAGTGTGAACATGCAATAGCAATGTTATTATAGTGCATTTTGGTCGTTGACACAACTTTTTTTTATGAAACTCTGAAAAGGCCTAAGAAAGAGGGCAATTTACAACAAATTGATAAATTAAACAATAAGAAGTCACCAGGACCAAGTGATATTCACCCAAGATTTCTGAAGGAACTCAAATGTGAAAATGCAGAACTACTAATTATGGTATGTAACCTATCATTTAAATCAGCTTCTGTATCAGATGGCTGGAGGGTAGCTAATGTGATGCCAATTTTTAAAAAAGGCTCCAGAGGCAATCCTGGCAATTACAGGCCAGTGATCCTAACTTCAGTACCAGGAAAGCTGGTTGAAACTATAGTAAAGAACAAAATTGTCAGACACAGAGATGAACATAATTTGTTGGGGAAGAGTCAACATGGGTTTTGTATAGGGAAATCATACCTCACCAATCTACTAGAATTCTTTGAGGGGGTCAAGAAGCTTGTGAACAAGGGTGATCCAGTGGATATAGTGTACTTAGATTTTCAGAAAGCCTTTGACAAGGTCCCTCACCAAAGGCTCTTAAGCAAAGTAAGCTATCATGGGATAAGAGGGAAGGCCTTTTCATGGATCAGTAACTGGTTAAAAGATAGGAAACAAAGGGTAGGAATAAATGGTCAGTTTTCAGAATGGAGAGAGGTAAATAGGGATGTCCCCAGGGGTCTGTACTGGGACCAGTCCCATTCAACATATTCATGAATGATCTGGAAAAAGGGGTAAAGAGTGAGGTGCAAAATTTGCAGATGATACAAAACTATTCAAGACAGTTAAGTCGCAAGCAGACTGTGAAGAGTTACAAAGGGACAAAACTGGGTGACTGGGCAAAAACAGCAGATGAAATTCAATGTTGATAAATGCACAGTAATGCACATTGGAAAACATAATCCCAACTATCCAAATACAATGATGGGATCTAAATTAGCTGTTACCACATGTAGTGGGGTGGCTGCCCCACTCCCTGAGAGAGGGGGCTGTGGCAGGCCAGTGGGCCTGAGCAGACCGACAGCCAATAAAAAAAAGGGCTTATAGGGGGCCAATAAGAGCCAAGATTGGAGACAGCCAATCAGGGCTCAGCTTGGCCCTATATAAAGGCTGCCCAGGAATGGAGCAGGTGGTCTCTCCCAGACCTTTGACAGGAGAAGGTCTGTCTCCAGAGTTGGGAGACCAGCACTGTGGACAGCGCAGTACTGGCTAGGTTCAGGAAGCAGAAGGGAGCTCTAGCCCGAAGCCTGCCAGGCTGCAGACCCTGAAGGGAATGGCTTAGTGGGTGCAAGGGGCCGTAGGGGAAGTGGCCCAGGGAAGTGGACAGACAAGGGGTGAGAAGGAGGACAGCGAAGCTGCTGCGAAAGGGTCCCTGGGTCAGGACCCAGAATAGAGGGCGGGCCTGGGTTCCCCTCTCACCCCCTTGTGGTATACCCAGCCATCGGCTGTGGGGAGCAGCCATTACAGACTATGCCAGATCCCTGACAGGAGGGATTCGATGTTGGGGGTGTGGTTGGACATGATGGCTGGGGCACAGAGAGACTGCTGACCAACACCTCCCCACCCTTGGAAGGGGGTGTGGATGGACTAAGGGGCACTGCTGGAGGCCAGTGGTCTGGAAGAGGACCCCGCAAGCTGGTGAGCGACGTGGGCTCAGACGCCAACCAAGGGCGAGACAACAGGCAGGACACCACCAAGAGAGGGCGCTCCACTGAACTGAGCTAATTTCTGGAGACAACTAGCAGGAGGCACTGGGTGGTGAGTCCCAACCTTGTCACACCACACAAGAAAGAGATCTTGGAGTCTTTGTGGATAGTTCTCTGCAAACATTCACTCAGGGTGCAGTGGCCGTCAAAAAGGTGAACAGAATGTTGGGAATCATTAAGGAAGGAATAGATAATAAGACAGAAAATATCATATTGCCTCTATATAAATCCATGGTACGCCCACATCTTGAATACTGTGTGCAGATCTGGTTGCCTCAACTCAAAAAAGATATACTGGAATTGAAAAAGGTACAGAAAAGGGCAACAAAAACTATCAGGGGTATGGAACAGCTTCCATATGAGGAGAGATTAATAAGACTGGGACTTTTCAACTTGGAAAAGAGACGACTAAGGTGGGATATGATTCAGGTCTATAAAATCAGGACTGATGTGGAGAAAGTAAATAAGGAAGTGTTATTTACTCCTTATAACACAAGAACTAGGGGTCACCAAATAAAATTAATAGGCCGCAGGTTTAAAACAAACAAAAAGTAACCGATGGAACTCTTTGCAAAGAGGATGTTGTGAGGTCAGGACTATAACAGAGTTCAAAAAGAACTACCAGCAGATAAATTCATGAAGGCTAGGTCCATCAATGGCTATTAGCCAGGATGGGCAGGGATGTCTCTAGCCTCTGTTTGACAAGCTGGGAATGGGTGATGGGATGGATCATTCGATAATTGCCCTGTTCTGTACCTTCCCTCTGAAGCACCTGGCATTGGCCACTGTCGGAAGACAGGATACTGGGTTAGATGGACCTTTGGTCTGACCCAGTACGGCCGTTCTTATGAATTTTCCCCACCATGAATCACCACAGTCTGCAAGAGAAAGGGTTTGAAGTGAAGGACATTCAGAAACTGAGGTCCAGTGTCTAAATGGGGTACTCTCCAGGCAATCCTGAAGTCCCTCTGTGACAGAAGGCTTGCTGGGAAAGTGTGCAAAGGAAATAGGTAACTTACATTAGAAAAGGGAATTAGTCTAATACTGAAGCATAAGCCTGAAGTTGCAACTTTATGTTTATTTGGTTTAAAAACATGCTGTCCATGTTTGCCTCCCTTGCCAGTTCATCTTTGAATCTGTGATTTCACTATTAAATAAACTTTCTGTTTATTTTTACCCTGAACAGATCTCGGTCGTGCAAACTGGGCCAAAGTGAACTGAGAACTGGGGGCAGGTTTCACTTGTTCAGGATGATGAACCAGAGGGGAAAAGTCTGAATATCTGTCGTTAAGAACTTGGGGTACACAGATTTGGGGATACTTGTGTCAGGCAACAGTTAAAATTTAGCTAACAGCTAAGCCAAAAACCGCAGAACAAGCAGGAATGCTTCAGTAGCATTCAGTAGCAAGGACACTGACAACTGTAAACAATTTATAAGCTTATATGGTTAATGCACGCCCAGTAACTCAACTTTTAGGACAGAATAAACCCTCCCTTCACAGCCCACCGGATATCTGTAAGAACCCATTCCTACCCTCACGCCCCACCTCCTTCCCCCACAAGGTAGTCATAGATGTTTGATGCAATTAGGACGATCTCTATATGTACGTACTGTTCGTATTTTTATCTTTGTCCAGGGTTCTCTCTTGACCTGTAACAATGTCTGTCTCTGCATGTACAGATAAATGCAAATGAACTGATAAAGAATGTACATAACTGGCCACTATGGCACCATATTTTTGAAGCTGCCTGTCAGTCTTCGTGGTACCATGAATAAACCCCCTTTAGTACTGTCTGTGCTTGTCTGATTCTTGGGGAAAAGAATCTTTTTGCCTAACACTTGGCACCAGAAGGACTGTTGGGGTCACCCTGCAAGGCATGATTAGGCTGGTGGAAGCCAGGGTGGGACTGTAGGCTGGTAAGCTGGGGACTGGTGTCAAAGCTGAGCCAGAGCAGCTTAACATTAAAGCACCGAAAGATACAAGGCAGGGGCTGAGACACCCCTTACTGGTCTTGGTGATCCTCAAACATCACATGCAGGCCTTAAATTCAGTAGAGCAGTGTAGAGTGGTGCTCCAGTAAATATTTTCAACCCCCCTGGAGTTTTTATAGCATGCTGGGGTGGCGATGGGGGGGCTCCAGGAAATACTATATGAGAATGTAAGCTCTGATCACACTGTACTAGCAAGTACCATCTCCTTCTTTGTGTAGTTATCTCTAGGGGTGTTCCACTTCAGGTGATTCCCAAGCAGTGCCCACACTAAAGGGGTGAAGCTGAGGCAACGCATCTAGTACTAAATGAAGAACAACCACACCTAAGGCTGCATCTGCCCTGCAAGCATGAACGATAGTAGAGTCCACACACAACCAAGTGGCAGTTTTACAAGTGTCCACAATGGACAATAGTGATGGGTTGTGCTCTCATGGAATGGGCACTCACTCTAGCCAGAAGCTACACAGCTGAGAAACTTTGTAACATGCTAAAATGCACCATAAGACCCATTTCGATAATATTTGGGTGGAAACAGGGGCTCCCTTCATCCTCTTTGAAAGAGACAAAAAGCTTAGGAGAGGCTCTGAAGGGCTTAATTCTCTTCAGGTAGAATGCAAGGGCTCGTCTCACATCTGGAGCCTGAAAATTAGCTTCTTCCCTTGAAGTGTGAAGTCTGTGCTAGTCTGGAAACTAAATGTCCTGGTTTATGTGGAAGTCTGATGAGTCCTTGGGCAGGAAAGGAGAATGTAGATGGAGTCACCTTGTCCCACTAAAAAAACTGAAGGGTAGATCTGCCATAAGGACTGCCCTGTTAAAAGTGCACAGACAGGAGCACATCTCCTGTGGGGCACCCACAGTGACAACTTCTCTGAGAAGGAGTAATAATTTTCTGAGGAAATTCCCTGTAGCCATTGTGTTAAATGCAGGTGGAAGGGAAATATGGTAAAAAGAGTAAAAATCTTCCTGTGTATTTTTCCTTTAAAAAATGTTAACAACTGGGGCTGAGGGAGGATCTTCCTTTCATTTCTTTTCAACAGTGAGGTCCCAGCTACATGAAGAACATTGCTGGTAGCTGGCATGTGACAGGTCAGACATCATCACAAAAGCCAATCAGAATGTTGCTACGGACAAAGCCATATTCTAATACATAGAAACATGTCACCAGTTTGTTCCTCAGCCAATGACATTTCTATAATTCATATATGGGGCCAGATCCTCAACTGCTATAAATCAGCATCTGTCAAGGTTCCTTCCCCACTCTGAACTTTAGGGTACAGATGTGGGGACCTGCATGAGAACCTCTAAGCTTAATTACCAGCTTAGAGCTGGTGTTACTGCCACCACCCAAATCCTTTAAGAATTATTTGGGAAACTCTGTCTACCTTCCCCCCAGACTATCTCCCTCCCAGTAGCCTTGAGAGACTTCTCCACCAATTCCCTGGTGAACACAGATCCAAACCCTTGGATCTTAAAACAAGGAGAAATTAACCTTTCCCCCTTTCCCCCCCCCCCCAACTAATTCCTGGTGAGTCCAGATCCAACCCCCTTCAATCTTAAAACAAGGAAAAATCAATCAGCTTCTTAAAAAGAAGGCATTTAATTAAAGAAAGAAAGGTAAAAAATCATCTCTGCAAAATCAGGATGGAAAATAACTTTACAGGGTAATCAGATTCATAGAGCCCAGAGGAACCCCCTCTAGCCTTAGGTTCAAAGTTACAGCAAACAGAGGTAAATCCTCTTAGCCAAAAGAAACATTTACAAGTTGAGAAAACAAAGATAAAACTAATATGCCTTGCCTGACTGTTACTTACAAGTTTGAAATATGACAGACTTGTTCAGAAAGATTTGGAGAGCATGGATTGATGTTTGGTACCTCTTAGTCCCAAGAGCGAACAACCCCAAAAACAAAGAGCACACACAAAAGCCTTCCTCTCACCAAGATTTGAAAGTCTCTTGTCCCCTTATTGGTCCTTTGGGTCAGGTGTCAGCCAGTTACCTGGCTTCTAAACCCTCTTACAGGTAATAGCGCCATTGGTGTGGTCATCTGGAGTGAGGGATTTTATAGTATTGTTCACAGGAGGGCTGTTCCTCTCCCTTTATAGTTATGACACGCCCCTCCAAAACAGAATAGTGTTGACAGCCCAGTTCCGCCTTGGCTGTGAATCTCCTGTAGCTCTAGGAGAACACAGAGTTAATAAAACACATGCAACTTTAGACATAGCACTGATTATATAAAACTAACAAATGTCCCACATTCCAAGAACAATTTTTAATCAGTTGATTCAGGGAAACTTTCAACGGGAAGAGTGTGTCATCCACTTTGTTAGAAGCTTCCTGAAATGTATTGTATTTCAATCAAAAATCTTGGAGACTAAACTCCACTGAAGAAGTTTTTTGTTATTTCACTTGGCGGTGTGAAGCCACCAGGGTGCTCTAGAATTTTGGCCGCCCCAGGCACGCAGGCAGACTGCCTTCAGCGGCAAGATGTGGGGGGTCCCAGTCCCGCGGATTCGGCAGCATGCCTGCAGGAGGTCCGCCAAAGCGTGGGAGGTCCCCGCGCCGCGGGACAGCGGACCTCTGCGGCATGCCGCCAAAGGACACTGCCTGATGCCCTCGCAGCGACGGCAGAGCCCGCCCCGTGGCTTGCTCGCCCAGGCATGTCCTTTGGCATGCTGGTGCCTGGACCACCCCTGGAAGCCACTTAGCACAGCATGGTCAGTTTGTAGTTGAAACGCCGTCCCCAAACGTATGGGCCTAGCTTTTCCAGCACGTACACAAGGGTGCAGCTTCCTTTTCGCTGATTGACTAGTGGCTTTCCCTCTCAGACAGTTTCTTGTGAAAACATGACAGGATGGAATTCTTGATCCAGTCCTTCTGCATTACAAACTGCATCCACACCACGCTTGACGCATCTCTGGTTACTAGAAATGGTTTGTCGAGTCTGGGCCTTAGCACAGGTCAGACATGAGTGTTGCCATTAAGCTGGGTAAAGGCCTCCTGACACTCATCAGTCCACCTAAACTGCATTTGGCTGGGTCTTTTTTGTCAGGTCTGTCAGTGGGCAGCGATTTGGCTTGTAGTGCGGTACAAATCGCCTTAATATCTGGCCAAGCCTATGAATGATTGGACCTGTTTTCTTGACTCTGGCAGGCCACTTTTGTATATGCATCCACTTTGGCTGTAGGGGTTATTTCCTTGACCCACCTGGTGTCCAAGGTAAGTCACTCCTGTTTAGGCCTATTTGACACTTTTACACTTAACTGTTAGTCCTGCCTGCCTGATGCGCTGAAGACGGTTTCCAGGTGCTTCCAGGTGTTCAGCCATGAATCAGAAAAAATGGCCACATATCGAGTGGGCAACGTGCATATTCGCCCAGGCTGCTAGGAGACCATCTACAAGTCTTGAAGGTGGCGCAGCATTTACAGCGCCAAAGAAAGCACATATAATTCATACACCGCTGCATGGGTGATGAAGGCTGACCTCTTCTTGGAGAGTTCATCTAGCGGTACTTAGCAGTACCTACCTTGGTTAAGGCTAATGTAGAGATGAACTGGGCACGTCCCAATTTTCTCCAACAGTTCATCTGTGCGTGGCATTGGATAGTTTTGGGACCGAGTTTACAGCATTTAGCTTATGGTTGTCCACACAAAAGCGTATTTCCCCATCTGGTTTGGGAACTAGAACCACTGAGATGCCGCATGCACTGGTAGACGGGGCGATTATACCCCATCTGTAGAATCACTGAATCTCCCCAATTATAGCAGTTGGCGTGAGAGATACCCGATAGGGGGGGTCTACCATTGGAGAGCATTACCTGTGTCACTGGAAGGGGTCCATCCCATCATCTTGGCGTGTATTGGAGACCCCCTGATAAGTACGAGTTAATTAGCATCGTGTATATGGGTTGGCCCATCGCACCTGGGTGCGAGCTAGCCATAGCTCAGGCCACAGCTCCTTGCCACTCTGTTGTCCCGCTGCATCTACATCCCAGGCGTTGCTCGAGAGTTCACCTGCTTCCATGCCAGGCCACTCACATTCCCTTCTTCCTTCATATAGACGAACCAACTTCATAGGCTACCCCAACGTCAATCCTCCCTGGGCTAAAACTGAACAAACTTTAATCTCTGGAATTAACAAGGGCTTTAGAGAATTCAACATGTCGTACAACTTAGGCTTTAGGTTGAGTGGGGCATGCTACCTGAGATAGTTAAGCAGCCCCAGGCCGCTCTCTGGAACCGTGAATGGCCCTTCCATGAATGTCGTGCCCATGCTTATGGGCCTGGAGCGCGCTTGTAAACCATAACACCTTGGTCTCCCACTTGACCACGGGAACGGCTGTCTGGAATGTTTAATCATTACCAGCCTTTTGCTACCTAAGCATCTTGTGAGGTTTTCTTGTAGCAAGGGTCTAAAGAGTGTCGGGAGGGTGTTTTGTAGTTTGCTTACAAAGTCCAGAATGTTAGTTCCTGAGAAGGCAAGAACCCTCCCACTTGCTTTCGCCTCGCCTCACGGCAACTGAATGGCCCTTAATCCCCTCCGTGCGTCACATGAGGCACCAGTCAATGGCCTGAAACTATACGGCTGCATACAACCTCGGCGTAATAGTGGTTAGCAGGCCGCCCTGTTAAGGCAAAAGCCAACTCGCTGCTACATCCTACCGCGGCCTTCCATTCATTACCGGGAAGGGGGTGTCATGTCACGACAATTTAACGTACAACATGGCCCTTTATCGGGCCCAAATTTCATTAACTCTATGACGGCCACACCCCCCATTCCTCCACGAGGCCATTGGTTTGATGGTGATCAGGGATGGCCACCAAGTGGTTCACCCCATGAGCTTCCCACAGGTTTTTCATGGTCCCTGCCAGAAAATTAGTTCCCGAATCTGTAAGGATGTCAGAAGGCCAACCTACCCTGGCAAAAATGTCTGTCAATACCTGCACACACTTTTAGCCCTGGTGTTGCTTAGAGCTACTGTTTTCGGCCATCGGGTAACAAAATCCATAAAAGTCAGAATATACTGCTTTCCTCTGGGTGTCTTCTTTGGGAAAGGACACAGAATATCCACAGCTGCTTGCTGAAATGGGACCTCAATTATAGGGAGTGGCTGGAGAGGGGCTTTGACCTGGTCTTGGGGTTTTCCCAATCTTTGGCACACCTCACAAGACCAGACACAATTAGAAACGTCCTTGCCCACCCCCTCCCAGTAGAAGGACTTTCCCAATCCATCTTTGGTTCTGTTTACCCCAGAATGATCACTGGGATGATCATGGGCTAAGCTTAAGAGCTCTACCCGGTACTTAGTTGGAACTACCAACTGTCTCTGAGGATGCCAGTCTTTCTGATGTCCACCAGAAAGAGTTTTCTTACATAAAAGTCAGGATCAATTATAAGAGCTGAGAGGTGGTGGGATGCTTCATGCCGCTGCCCAAGCTTTCTGAAGGTTGTCATCTGCTTCCTGCTCAGCCTGGAACTGTTCCCTTGATGTTGGAGACATCAGTTCCTCCTTGGACTGTGGACTTGGCCTTTGTCCCTCTGGAAGCGATGCAGGTGATGGTGAACCGCTCTCCGCTGGTGCACTAAGTGGTATTTCAGGCTCTGGCTGACCCTCTTGTGTAGGGTTATCTGCTGCTGCTGCCAGTGCAGGCTCGATGGTGCCCTCCGGTATTGAAGTTGTAGATGGGTTTGCAAGCGCTGTATTCAGTGCTGGCAATGGTTCTGGTGCTGGTTGCTTTGCCAGTTCTGGTTCTGGGACTGACTTTGGCTGGATCTCTGAGGTTGGATCCACTACGGCTGTTGCAGTCGTTGGCAGGGGATATGGTTCTACCACCGCTGTCTGGATCTCTGGTAACACGGATGGGGCCCTGGTGGACGGCTCAGAAGCAGGGATGGGTGTGAAAGCTTGCTTAGCCTGGCTGCGGGTGACCATTCCCACCCTCTTGGTCAGCTTCACATGGTTGGCCAAATCTTCCCCCAGCAGCACAGAGATGGGATAATTATCATAAACTGCAAAAGTCCATGTTCCTGACCAGTCTTTGTACTGGACAGGCAACTCAGCTGTAGGCAAGTTTAAAGATTTTGACATGAATGGGTGAATCCTCACTTGGGCCTCTGAGTTGATGAATCTGGGGTCCACTGAGGACTGGTGAATAGCTGACACCTGTGCTCCAGTGTCCCTCCACGCGATAACCTTCTTCCCACCCACACTCACAGTTTCCCTTTGCTCTGAGGGTACCTGGGAGGCATCTGGGCCTGAGGACCTTGGGTATGACTTCGGCGTAATGAACTGTAGTCGGTTGGGGTTCTTGGGGCAGTTGGCCTTCACGTGCCCCAGCTCATTACATTTAAAACATCGCCCAGCTGACTGGTCACTGGGTCGAGGTGGGTTGATGGAGACTGGTGAGGTGGGATGATAAGGTGTCTGGGACTTTCCTTGGGTTGTAGGTGGGGCCTTGGGTTACCCCTGGTGATAGGGTTTGGTTTCGGTTTGCCCCATCTGATATTCACTCCAATTGCCACTAGTTTTTTTCTTTTCTGCCACTTCCACCCATTTGGCTCCAATCTCCCCTGCCTCAGTTACAGTTTTGGGCATCCCATCTAGGATGTACCTTTCTATTTCCTCAGGAACACCCTCTAAGAACTGCTCCATTTGCACCAGGAAGGACAGATCTTCCAAAAATTTAACACTTGCTCCTGATATCCAGGCATCTCAATTTTTCACAATGTGGTAGGCGTGTCAGGAAAATGACACATTTGTTTTCCACCTTAGGGCTCTGAACCGCTGACGGGAATGCTCAGGTGCTAGTCCCATTCTGATTCTGGCCTTGTTTTTAAAAGGTTTACAACTGTTCACATGTTCTTTAGGCATTTCATCTGCCACCTCTGCTAAGGGTCCACTGAGCTGTGGCCTCAGATCTATCATGTACTGGTCTGTAGAGATGCTGTATCCAAGGCAGGCCCTTTCGAAATTTTCTAAGAAGGCCTTGGTGTCATCACCTGCCTTGTAGGTGGGGAATTTTCTGGGATGGGAAGCGGTACATGGAGAGGGGTTGCTAGGGTTGGCTGATATATCCTGCCTAGCCCTTGCTAACTCCAGTTCATGCTTCCTCTCTTTTTCCCTCTCCTCCCTCTCTCTTTCCCTCTCCTCCATAGCTCTTTCAGCAGCTTCATTCTCAAGTTTTTTTAATTCGAGCAATCTCTCATGTTTCTTTTTATTTTCTTCTGCTTCTATTCTGGCCAGCTCTAGTTTGGGAGCTGTTTCACTGGTCGTCATTTTCCTTCTTTCTTGTGTTGGGTCACACCCCCTCTGCAGTTCACTGAAACGGGGATGCACTCAGCTCAGGGCTGCCCAGTTAACAGAGACTGTCACAGCATTCAGTTTTTGTTGTTTTTTTTTAAACTAGCTATACCCGAGAGGTAGAAAGCAAAAAACAATTCAGCTTGTAAATTCCTTTTGCTAACTGCTTGCTCACAGTTTGAAACCTTCTCTTAACAAAGACCCTTTTTAAAAAACTTAACACCTCTGCCTTTAGGCAAGAGATAGATATGCATCTACTTCAGCTCTACTTTCCAAGCAGCTAAACAGGAGAAAAAAAATCTTACTGGCTTTTGGTTCCTTTAAAATCCCTCCCCGCTGCTCACCATGTCAAGGTTCCTTCCCCACTCTGAACTTTAGGGTACAGATGTGGGGACCTGCATGAGAACCTCTAAGCTTAATTACCAGCTAGATCTGGTTTTGCTGCCACCACTCCAATCCTTTAAGAGTCATTTGGAAACTCTGTCTACCTTCCCCCAAGAATACTATCTATATACCCTCCCTGGGTAGCCTTGAGAGACTTCTCACCAAGTTCCTGGTGAACACCAGATCCAAACCCTTGGATCTTAAAACAAGGAGAAATTAACCATTCCCCCTCCTTTCCCCCACCACCAATTCCTGGTGAGTCCAGATCCAACCCCCTTGGATCTTAAAACAAGGAAAAATCAATCAGGTTCTTAAAAGAAGCTTTTAATTAAAGAAAGAAAGGTAAAAATCATCTCTGTAAAATCAGGATGGAAAATAACTTTACAGGGTAATCAGATTCATAGAGCCCAGAGGAACCCCTCTAGCCTTAGGTTCAAAGTTACAGCAAACAGAGGTAAATCCTCTTAGCAAAAAGGAAACAGTTACAAGTTGAGAAAGCAAAGATAAAACTAACACGCCTTGCCTGGCAGTTACTCATAAGTTTGAAATATGAGAGACTTCTTCAGAAAGATTTGGAGAGCATGGATTGATGTCCGGTTCCTCTTAGTCTCAAGAGTGAACAACGCCCAAAACAAAGAGCACACAAACAAAAGCCTTCCCCACACCAAGATTTGAAAGTTTCTTGTCCCCTTATTGGTCCTTTGGGTCAGGTGTCAGCCAGGTTACCTGAGCTTCTTAACCCTTTACAGGTAAAAGGATTTTGGTGTCTCTGGCCAGGAGGGATTTTATAGTATTGTACACTGGGGCTGTTACTCTTCTTTTATAGTTATGACAGCATCTCTCCATTAAATTTCAGTGGCACCACACGGATTTATACCAGCAGAGGTTCTGACCCACTCGTTTTCCTGTAGTAGACTAGAGAACATGGTGTGACAAAGTTCCTCCTCTACCTTGGTGGGTCCTATACTTATTGGCAGATTTGCTCACCTCACAGATTCACACTGTGGTCGGGAAACAGCCCAGAGACCTTCCCCTCTGGTAGAAGCCACAGTCCAGGTCAATTCCTCCTGTGTCTGATCAGGAGTTGGGAGGTTTGGGGGGAACCCGGGCCCTTCCTCTACTATGGGTTCCTGCCCAGGGACCTGTGGACTGCAACTGTCTATAGTGCTTCCTGGAACAGCTGCATGACAGCTACAACTCCCTGGGCTACTTCCCCATGGCCTCCCCCAAACACCTTCTTTATCCTCACCACTGGACCTTCCTCCTAATGTCTGATAATGCTTGTACTTCTCAGTCCTCCAGCAGTATGCCTACTCACTCTCAGCTCCTTGCACACCTTTTGCTCCCAGTTCCTCGCACACATTTCCTTTCCTCTGGCTCCCCCTGGCCTGACTGGAGTGAGCCCTTTATAGCATCAGAGGGGCCTTAATTAGAGTCAGGTGCTTAACTGCCTCACCTGACTCTTTGCAGACTAATTAGAGTTAGGTGTTCTCATTAGCCTGGAGCAGCCCCTGCTCTGGTCACTCAGGGAACAGAAAACTGCTTATCCAGTGGCCAGTATATCTGCCTTCTGCTATTCTGCTGTACACAACTGGCCTGGGTCTATCACAATGGATACAATAGAATAAGGGTGGGGAGAGGAGGAAGCAATATGCACTAAGAGTCAAACAAGTCACAACCTCAGTGCTTCAGCCATTTCAGGATTTGCTCTGCCTGCATTCTGCTATTTTCTGCTGCCTGTCTGTTTGAAATGAGATCTGGGGCCACCGTTCCACCCCCATGCCAGGAACTGGCCCTCACAGGCTCAGACTCCAAGCACAGAACTAAAGCTGTTCCACATTTTTCATGCAGACAGTTCTCGGCCAAAAAACACAATTTCATTTTGCCACAGGAAAATATCTAAACAAACATTTTCATTTTTTTTAAATGTCACTTTGTTTTTCTGGTTTAAATAAAATGAAATTACATTTAAATTGAAATTCCAGGTCAAAACAAACCTTTTATTTTAAAACTTCCAATGGGAAAACTGAAACTTCCAAACCAAGGACTGTCATAAACAGATAGCTAAGGGTTAATGTTTCTTTTACCTGTAAAGGGTTAACAAAGGGAACCAAACACCTGACAGAGGACCAATCAGAAAACCGGATTTTTCAAAGTCAGGGAGGGAAGTTTTGGACTCTGGGTCTTTTGTCTGTCTCTCAGCTATGAGAAGCTTCTTTCTTCTTCTAATCTTCTGTCCAACTTGTAATACAGGTAGAAAACATATAGGCTTTTATGTTGTTTGGTGTATTTTAATGTTGTGTAACTTGCTGAGAATGTTTCAAATGGGATATCTTGTTTGAATCAGACTGTTTTTTCATATTTTCTTATAAGCAATAGCCCTGTATTGTCATCTTATGCAGAGTTTATATTCTTATGTCTTTTTCTTTCTTTTTTTTATATAATTTTTTTGTAGACTTGTTTTGAGTTTTTCTCTCTGTGTAGGTTAAGAACAAGGGAGTATTCTCTTTGTGTTAGATCTTACGGGTGTAAGCTCTGCAGCCAGGGAGTTTGGGGGATGGGAGGGAAGAGATAGGATCATCTCTGTTTTCCTTGTATTGAGTTTGTCTCTTTGGGATAAAGGAGACATGCTTCTGTATTGTGATGTAAAGAGATTGCATCAATTACTCTTCAGGTTAGCCCAGAGAGGAAAGTTCTGGGTGGGAGGGGAGGATGAGGGAAGTGGTTTATTTCCTCTGTGAGACTCAAAGCATCTGAGTCTTGGGGGTTCCCAGGGAAGGTTTTGGGGGCCTCAAGGTGTACCAGGCACTGACTCCTGGTTGGTGGCAGCGAGATAAGATCCAAGCTGGTAATTAAGCTTGGAGGTTCATGCTAAGCACCTAGATTTTGGACGCTAAGGTCCAGATTTGGGAAAGAGGCTTATGATAAGGACTTGTTTGAAATTCCTTGCGAGAAAAATGTTGATTCTCAGTCCAGCTCTAGAGCAGTGGTCGCCAGCCGAAGGATCACTGCGTCGACAAGCGGCGTCATCGAGAGGCGTCCCCACCGAAATTCGGAAGTGACGCCTCTCGATGATGTCACTTGTCAATAGCGAGCTGCGTCAGCGAGAGGCGTCCCCACCGAAAGTCAGGGGCAATGCCTCTTGATGACATCACTTGTTGACAGCAAGTGGCGTCAGCAAGAGGCGTCGCTGCAGAAATTCGGGAGCGACGCCTCTCTATGACATCATTTGTCAGCAACAAGTGTAGTCATCGAGAGGCATCCCCGCCAAAATGCCACTGCAGCATTTCAGCAGGTGCTCTCCCGGGGGCCAGGATGCAGGCGCATTAAGATGCCCCCGTGGGCGCCATGGCGCCCGCAGGCACCGCGTTGGAGATCCCTGCTCTGGAGTGAATGTATCATCTCCGGTACAGTCACTGTCAGTCCCATTCTATTAGGTGAGCATCAGGGGGAGCTATTGAGCAATGAAAGCCAGATGCTCTCCCCTTCACCCATCCCAGATGCACCAGATCTCACACTTTTACAATTTCGGCAATATAAATGGGTCCTGTGTTGGTTCATACTTCTTAGGGGAATTTGACATAACGAGAAAAATAAGGTTAGAAAATATTATTAAAAAATAATCACAGTCAATAGCCCACTAGCAGCTTTGAGTCTTTCAACCAAATACTCCAGAACAGCTGTAAATCACACTTACTGTTCAGGCCTTCCTTGTTAACGATAGTGGTGCTCCCGAGTGCCTCATAGTACTGCTGGTTACTCATCAACGTATGCATGCCAAGGATAGCTACATTAAAAAGAAAGGAAAACAAAACTGAGTTATTGCAGCCGCTTATGCTGAGAAAAGATGGATTCTGGCAAAGCCTCAGGTGCACACAGCATCCCGGAAATGACCAAAAATCAGGGCCGCCTCCAGGCACCAGCTCAGCAAGCAGGTGCTTGGGGTGGCCAAGGGGAAGGGGCGGCATGTCGGGCTCTTCAGCAGCAATTCAGCGGCGGGTCCCCCGGTCCCTCTTGGAGGGAAGGACCTGCCGCAGAATTGCCACCAAAGAAGAAAGTGGCACGGTGGAGCTGCCGCTGATCGTGATTGTGGCTTTTTTCTTTTTTTTTGCCGCTTGGGGTGGCAAAACCCCTGCAGCCAGCCCTGCCTAAAATGTGGGCCTCCACAGTCAGAAATTTGCTTTTGTGCGAATGTAGAAAAGCTAGAAAGATGGCACCCATGAACCCACAGTTTGAGTCCCACTGTGCTGAGTGGCATCAGGTACCAACAGCACACTGAGGCTATGGCCATTTTCTCTCTACTAAAGGGTAGCATGATTTGTGCAGGGAAAGATATGTGCATTGCAGGCAGCAAGGGTCAGGGCTGTGCGTTAACGCCAAAAGATATTAAATGGAGGAGGCACAGACGTGGGAACAGTTTCTCAATAACCAAGCTGAATGGAGTGTCTGGGTTGGAGCCAAACATAAAAAAAAGTGAGAGGAAGAATAAATATCACAAAACATAGAAACAGCCATTAGTAGTTACTAATCTCACGCCTGATCTTGCAGTGTACCATGTGCCTTCCACCCGCCACTCGCCTGGCGGGAGGGGCACTCCACTCTTGTATAAGACAGTAGCATCAACATTGTGCCCGGGACACTCAGCAGCAGAATGAGACATTCTGATCCAGAAAACTCCAGAACAGTGTATAGATCCCACACATAAGTGCTTTGGCTACAGGCATTCTGTTTCTATCCAACACAAACTAAAGGCAGCTTTGACTTGAGCTTTGCGAAGACAGAAACATGAGTAATATAAACAGAATTAAAATGCTGCAAGAACACAGAACCCAAGTTTCAGATAACTAACGCATTTCATCTCTAATTTTCTAAACCAACATACACACACAGGCCCAGTCTACACTAAAAACTAAGCTAAGCTGACCAAGCTTTGTTGCTCTGGGGTGTGAAAATCCATACCCCTGAGTGAGGCAGTTAAGCTGACCTAACCCTGGGGTAAACCAGCGCTAAGCTGATGGAAGAATTCTTCCGTTGACCTAGCTACTCCTCTCGTGGAGATGGATCACCTACAGTGCCAGCAGATGCCCACCCGCTGCCGCGGCAAGTGGCTGCACTGATGTTGCAACTGTGCCATTGTAGCAGCTGAAGTGTAGAGGCAGCCTCAGTCTGTGTCTGTTCCGTAACCTCAGCAGTCCGGCACCTCCCAGAGCAGGCAGCACAAAGCCCACAGACCAACATAACATTTTAAAAAAGAAATCCTGCTGCTCTCCGAAAATTCATTTTGGAAAAAGCCCTGTAGCAACCAATTTTCCATTCTCATGTGGTTCATTGTAGAATGTCACACGTATGCATCTGTGCATAAACAGATGCGTAAATGTATGTTTATTAGGGATGGGAAAATCATATCAAATAAACTAAGAACAAAAATTCCTCTAAGCTTCACACAGAACAGACCTTCTTCAAGGTCCCAACAGCTGTTTTCTCTTAGTTTTTCCACAAACTGTTCTTCCAGGATCTGGCTGGCACCAGAAGCAGAAATTGCCAGAACTTCCCTGTCCATGTGGAATATTGGCTGCAGAGTGCTGGGACTGTCATGAGAAGGGTGGTTCTTGCTAGACCTACCAGGTGAAAAGCTGCTTGGACAAATAATTGCACACCTACAATTACTGGCACCCACTATCTAGTTCCCTCAGACATGTAAATTCCTGCTTCAACCCACAAATCAGACTCTCAGTCATCCAAGAGACCTGTGCTGAAGGTGCAAATAGCTATAGGTGTGGGATTACACCTGTGATTATTTATGCCCACAATTGGTACCTGCAGACTGGGAGGCCTCTGGTCTCAATGTCTGGCTCATATTGTACAGGGACACAGGACAAAGAGCACCACAATTCCCACACAAGTACCCACTTCCTTGTCTTCTGCTTGTCTGCTCCTGTGTTGGGCAGCAGGAAGACAAGCACACACACAGGCCTGCAGAGAAGTTCTTCCAGGGCACAGGGTGCAGAAGAAGTAGTAGAGGGGAGGGAATGGAAAGGGTTAATTTACTTCTAGGATGATTTTGTTGTTAATTTTGAATTAATGTCAGTTTGATGTCAGATCAGGCTATGCCTGTTACTGCAATGAGAGCAGACAGTACTACCTGCAGCTCCTCAAACCCACTGCCTTGTGGGTAGCCCGGGAGGGCATAAGGCTAAGGTAGCAACCCCTGACAGAAAAGCCTCACTGCCTTGTGGGTGAATTCGAGAGAATGTAAGGCTATGAGAGTAAACTCAGACAGAAAATCTGAAGTGGAGCCCCAAAGACAGCTAGGTCCTAACATCTCAGTATCTTTCTGGCAACTCCTGCAGCAGATTGGGTACCAACGTATTGGTTCTTCCTCTCCTCTGGGTTTTACCGGTGATGCTGAGATGGGGTCCTGATGCATGAGCAATTCAGGGCCTCCATATCATTTGCCCAGGCTTGCGCCCTGGAGAGGTTCTCCATCTTCACCTCAAGCCCCAACACAACATGGGAGGCAGCAGTCACCGGTTCTAAGCTCCTACTCCATTGGCGTAGAGTTGAGCACCAAGGGCTGTCTCTGACGGTAGGAGAGATCATCGTATCTCACTGGACAGCCACCACCTACCATAAAACTGGGCGGCCCCCAGACGATAGGGTGTTGTCCGACCACAGTCTGCCTGCTTCAATGGGTGCTTGGAGTTTAGAGTTTCATAACTTGAGAAGTGGACTGTGACCAATGCACCAGGCAAATCAAGTAAAAGAGAGAAAACTTCCTTAAAGATAGGGTGCGGGAACATTTGCACCCTGACAACTGGATTATCTGAGGACCTTCAGCAAATGACAATGTACATAAAACTGCCATGATCAATGACAAGCTGAAATGACTCAATGTGGATATCGTAATCCTTCAAAAAACACGGCTAGCATCAAGTGGATCACTCAGGGAAAAAGTCTACACATTTTTCTGGCAGGGGAAAAGCACTGAAGAAACGCAAGAGCACAGAGTGGGATTTGCCATCAAGAACTCACTTCTGGGGATGACAGTCACCTACAACTGGATCAGAGAGAATTTTGGCACTACGGTTGTTCTCATCTGAGAGCCCAGTCAACCCTGTGAGTGTGTTTTCCCCAACACTCTTCTTGTCTTCTGACATCAAGGACCAGTTGTACAACCAGTTGAACACCACCATCAGCAGGCTTCCAAAGCACAAATATGTTTTCCTGCTAGGGGACTTCAATGCAAGAGTGGGAGCTGATCATGAAGCATGGTCTTGGTCAATATGGACCTGATAAAAGAATGGGGACTGCTAAAAGTTTGCTCCTATTACGACCTCTGTGTAACAAACTCATTCTTCCAGACAAAGCCACAACACAAAGTGTCTCGGAAACATCCCAGATCTGGCCATTGGCACCAACTGGATTTTATCATCACAAGGCGTACCAACCTTAACAGCATCCTCATTACCCGCAGTTATCAAAGTGCTCACTGAGACACAGGCCACTCTCTGGTATGCAGCAAGGTCAGACTTAAACCAAAGAAAATAAACAGATCTGCACTAAAAGCACGTCCTCGTATTAACATCAGTACTTTAGCACAGTGGTTTTCAAACCATGGGTCATGACAGAACTGGGTCGTAGAATGGAAGGCACTGGGTCACAGTGGCTCTGGTCAGCACCACCGACTGGGGTGTTAAAAGTCCCGTCTTCGGTGATGCCCAGCTAACGCAGACTAGTCCCTACCTGTGCCAACACCACACTGCACCCTGGAAGTGGCCAGCAGCAGGTCCGGCTGCCAGGTGGGGGTGTGGGGCATGGGGCTCCGCGCGCTGCCCTCACCCTGAGCATTAGCTCTGTGATCTCATTGGCCAGGAACCATCCAATGGGAGCTGGGGGGACAGTGCCTGTGGGTGAGGACTGCGTGGAGCCGCTTGCGTGCCTCTGCCTAGGAGCCGGACCTGCTGCTGGTCGCTTCAAGCACAGCACGGTCCGCAGTGCCAGGGCAGGTGGGAAGCCTGCCTCTGCACCCCAGATGTGCCGCTGACCGGGAGCCACTGGCAGCAAGCCTGCACCCCAAGCCTGTGTCCCAATCCCCTACCCCAGCCCTGAGCCCCCCCCAAACTCGGAGCCCTTTCCTGAACCCCAAACTCTTCATCCCCAGCCCCACCCCAGTGCCTGCACCCCCAGCCCAGAGCCCTGACCCTCTCCCAAACCCCAACCCCCTGCCCCAGCCCTAAGCCCGTCCCACACCCCAAACCCCTCACTCCCAGTTCCATTGGGTTGTAGACATCAACAATTTTCTTCAGCTGGGATGCCAGAAAAAAAGTTTGAAAACCACGGCCTTAGCGGAACAAGAAAAGTCACAGCAGTACAAGAACATGCTGCAACAAGTCCTTGACTCCAGTGATTGTGCCAAAAGCATCCATTTGAAGTGGGAGCAACTGAAGAACACAATCTACAATGCAGCTCTGTCAGTGTCTGGGAAGAAGGAAAGCAAGACTAACAACTGGTTTGATGCATATTCCAGTGAACTGATACCAGCCATAGAGGCCAAATGCGCAGCCCAAACCAACTACAAGAGAGGCCCAAATAAGATATCTTATGTGTTGAGAGCAGCAAGAACCAAGACACAGCAAACTGTTGATGCTGTGCCAATGACGTTTGGCTGCACTTATGCAAAAGCATCCAAGTAGCAGCTGATGCAAGCAACATCAGAAACATGTATGATGGGATCAAGAAAGCCTTGGGTCCAACTTTAAAGAAGACAGTCCCATTGAAATCAACAACAGGGGAAACAATCAACGACTGCACCAAGCAGATGGATCGCTGGGTAGAACACTACTCAGAGCTTTACTCTTGTGAAAATATTGTTCTGGACGCAGCCAACAATGCCATCAAAAGTCTACCTGTTATGAACCAGCTCGACAATGAACCAACAGTTGAGGTGCTTAGCCTAGGCATAGATGGCCCTGGAAAAGACTGCATACTGTCAGAGGTCATAAAGTGCAGAAAACTATCCCACTGCAACACCTTCATGAGTTGCTCTGCCTGTGCTGGAAAGAAGGCAAAGTACCACAAGAAATGAGAGACACCAACATTACCACTCTCTATAAAAACAAGGGCGACAGGAGCGACTGTAACAACTACCGTGGCATTTCCCTTCTTAGTATTATGGGAAAAGCCTTTGTCCAGGTTGTCCTGAACAGAATTCAGATCCTTGTAGACAGAATCTATGATAAATCACAGCGCAGCTTCAGAGCTGAAAGGTCTGCTATTGACATGATCTCCTTGCTGAGACAACTACAAGAGAAATGCAGAGATCAAAAGAAGCCCCTCTACGTAGCCTTCACCAATCTCACAAAGGCTTTTGACCTTGTCAGTAGAAGTGGACTATTCGTGTTTCCAGAAAAGATTGGATGTCCCCCCAAGCTCTTAAGTGTGATTCAATCCTTCCATGGAAACATGTACAGCACAGTGTCTGAGGCTTTCCAGAATCACAGCAGAGTTAAGAAAGGTTGTGTACTTGCCCCAAGTCTGTTTGGGATCTTCTCCCTGATACTGAAACAAGCTTTTGGTTCCTCAACAGAGGGAATCTACTTGCACACAAGATCTGATGGGAAGCTGTTCAATTTTGCAAGGCTCAGATCTAAAACCAAGACTCAGGAGGCCCTCATCCAATACCTTCTCTTTGCTGACGATGCAGCAGTGGCACCCCACACAGAAGCCCATCTCTACAACCTCACGGACTGTTTTCCCAAAGTCTACCAAGACTTCGACCTTACTATAAGCCTAAAAAAGACAAACCTAACATTCCAAGGAGTTCAGGAAGCACACTCCATCAAGATCAATAACTATGAACTTGAAGTGGTGAACAAGTTCACATACCTGGGGTCCACTATTGCAGTCAACCTTTCATGTGAAACAGAACTCAACATCTGGACTGGAAAAGCCACCACAACAATGTCTAGACTCAATAAGAGGGTCTGGCAAAACAACAAACTGACAGAACACACAAAGATCTGTGCACGTGTTATCAGCACACTTTTGTATGGGAGCAAGACAGGGACCTTATACTTTCATCAGGAGAAGAGGTTCAACAGCTTTCATGTGCGTTCGTCGAATCCTTGGAATCACCTAGAGGGACAGAGTCACCAAGACTGAAGTGCTCAAATGGGCCAGCAACACCCACCATGCAAACACTTCTCTAACAGAGATGCCTCCGCTGGCTTGCGTATGTGTGCTGAGTGAGTGATGGGTGCATCCCAAAGGACACCCTCTATGGTGAATTGGCATCTGGAAAAAGACCCAAAGGACGCCCAACATTGCATTTCAAGGATGTGTGCAAGTGAGACCTCAAAGAAATGGACATGGATGTGGAAAACTGGGAAGATCACATTCAAGACTGCAGCCTTTGGAAACAAGAGCTTAACATACGTCTCCAGAGTTATGAGAGGAAGCTGTCCAGCTTAGCAGAGGAGAAGAGAGCTTGCAGAAGGCAGAGTCCAAAGGGTTGAAACACCACCTTTAAATATGACAGATGCAGCAGAGAAAGATTGTCTCTCGTGAGTGGGTCTCTTCAGCCATGGCTGTGGCTGCCATAAAACCAACAGAGTAATTTCTTTATCTCTCAGGGGCACATACCCATCGTCTCTTGAGACTGAAGGATGCCCACTAAAACTACTAAAAATGTCAGTTAGTCTTTTTAATTCTTCATTTCTATGGTTAACAAAAAAAGTGTTCCACAAATATTTATATTAATTATCTCAAATATGCTGGTCATGGAGAAATTAAAATAGAACTGAATTTACTATCATCCACCACAAAGATCTAATAGTGCCTCAAGCAGATGTGACCCTAATGTGCTGTGGCAGTCCCTAGGCTGTATAGTCAGGGGGGTTGTTTTAACAGACAATCACCAAATAACTTCCACTGTTGCTTGCAGTGTTGTTGTAGCCAAGTTGATCCCAGCACACTAGAGAGATGAGGCAGGGGAGGTAACATCTTTTATTGGACCAACTTCTGTGGGGGAAAGAGCCAAGCTTTTGAGTTACACGGAGCTCTTCTTCAGGCCTGGGAAACATACACGGAGCATCGCAGCTAAATACCAGGTGGAACAGAAATTCTAAGGGACCATTCACGGTAGAGTGGCCCGTTAACACCCCTGGAGTCATAGGACAAAAAGGGGGGGCTAATGGGTTACGGATTGTGGTAATAAGCCATAAATCCAGCACCTTTATGACGACTGTGATTTCGGTGTCCAGCAGAGTTATGAATTTAAGCCCCCAGGCTTGTCCTTTGAAGGTGTTGTGCCTTTGAGGACTGAGACAGGTGTGGCTGAGGCCAGGTCTACACTGCGACTTTAAATCGGTTTAATGGCCGATATACCGATTTAACGCTGTATCCGTTCACACGACGTCGTCATTAATATCGATTAACCGCTCCTTAATCGATTTCGGAATACTCCCAAACGAAGGAATAAGCGTAAATTCGATAGTGATAACTTCGGATTAGGGTTCCGTGTGGACGGAAATCGACGTTATTGGCCTCCCGGGTGGCATCCAGAATGCAGCACTGCCCCCGCTCTGGCACGCATCTTGAACTCGGATGCAGCGGGCAGTCCACAGCAGTCTCTGAAAATTATTTGCATTATTGGCAGAGCTCCCAATGTCTGTAGGGTCAAACACAGTGTCTGGCGTGGTTCAGGGAACAGCTCCTCAGTTTCTTCCCCCCCCCCCCCACAACGTGAAAAAAAAGGGTAAGAAATCATTCCTTGACTACTTTCTATGTCACCCTATGTGTACTGAATGCTGCTGGTAGACGGGACGCTACAGCACTGAAGAGCAGTATCCGCTCCCTCCATCTCCTCCTCTCTGGTGGTAGACGGTTCTGCAGGACTGCCCACCATCCAGGAGAACCGCCCAATTTCTCAACATCGAGGGCAACATTGCTACCGCTAGCAGTAGATATAGGACAGAACGGCTAATAACAAGCTTAATCATTGAAACTTGGGCTGAAAATTTTTGCAATCACATTTGGGATTGACTCGCTTGGCAATGAGTCAATTCCTCCCTTATGGTGTCTAAAAATAGAGTCCATTCTGCCTGGACTGTCATAGCCCGGGAGGCTGCCTGCCTCCAAGTGCCCCCCCCCGACATCATTTTCTCTCACTAACAAGTCTCTGTTTCTTATTCTGGTATTCCTTAATACTTCATGACACACAACGGGGGAGGGGCACTGACACGGTAGCCCAGGAAGGTTGAGGGAGGAGGAAAGCAACGGGTGCGCTTCTTGCAGGGCAACCCCTGTGAATACTGACACGGAGCACCTGTGCTCTCTGATACACTGGATCTCTGTTACACTTGCCTATTATTCTAGGCAGGACAGTGCACCACTGACCGCTCTGGTCCGCAATCCGAACTCGGATGCGGAGTGCCGGTAAACAGGGAAATCCCGAGAGCTTTACAGTGACATTTCCTGCTTTCACGTGTCCAGCTCTGATCACCACGGGTGGCGATGCAGTTCAAATGCAAAAGTATCTCCTGCATTGAACCTTACGGGAGATAGCAGATGTCATCGCTGTATGGTGAGACAAATCTCTTTTATCAGAGCTCCGTTAAAGAACAGGAAATGCCAAAGCTTTTGAAAAAAAACTACAGGATACACAGCGGTGCGTGACAACAGTAACGGGAAGCCAGACACTCAAACGGATGGTCATGGAGGGAGGGAGGGGGTAATGAGGACTACAGCTACCAGTCTCCACAGCGGTCTCTGAAAACTATTTGCATTTTTGGCTGCGCGCCCAATGTCTGCAGCGTAATACACGGTGTCTTGCGTGGTTCACGGAACAGCTCGTCAGTTTTTCCCCCCTCCAGCACGGTAAAAAAAAGTGAAATAAATAATTCCTTGAGTACTGTAAATGTCACCCTCTGTGTACTGAATGCTGCTGGCAGACGCGATGCTGCTGCGGTGAAAGCAGTATCCGCTCCTCTGCCCCTCCCCAGGGGTAGACGGCGCCGCCCAGTGAGTGCTCTGGCTGAGTGTGGCCGGGGGCTCCGGGGTGAAAATGGGAATGACTCCCTTTTTCTGACAGTGGATGGTACAGAACGCCTGGTAACTGTCTTCATCTTATCACCTGGGGGCTGAGCTTCATCAGACCCCTTCCTCTCTTGCGTAAAGAAAAGATTCTGAACTGCATGGACTGTCATAGCCCATGGTGGCTCCCTCCCCTCATTTGATCTCAGTAACTACTCTGTGATTCTTATTCATGCATTCTTCATAACATCATGCCAACAATGGGTGGGGGGGGCACGCTGTGGTAGCCCAGGTAGGTGGGAAGCAACGGTTGCGTTACTTGCAGCGGCTCCCTCTGTGAAATACTGACGTGGAGCAGCTGCGCTGTGCTACACTGATTTTAATACACTGTATCCTATTCTTGTCTGGACTGACTCTATTTTTATTAACCGTAAAGGCAGGATTGACTCAGTCCCAAGTGAGTTAATCCCCATTTTCCTTTCAAAAATTTACACAGGGTTATTATCCGTTCTGTCCCATTTACTGGTGAGTGTAACAAAAAGAGGGAGATGGTAACAGTTTCTGCTGTCTACAGTAGTACTGTACCATCTACCACCAGGAAGGGGGAGAGGAGCAGATTTTCAAGTAGCAATAATCACACCTCAGATTAACTTCATTGGTTATGATACTGCCACTGTGCAAAGCTCTAATGCTCTTCAGTGCTGCAGATTCGCCTCTATCAGTAGCATTCAGTACAAAGAGGGTGACATTGTAAGTACTCAAGGATTGCTTTATTTAACTTGTCATTTCTCGTGCTGGGGTAGGGGAAGGAAACTGAATAGCTGTTCCGTGAACCATAAAAGACACCGTGTTGTAAGCTACAGACACTGGCGCTAAGCCAAGAATGCAAATAGTTTTACGAGACTGCTGAGGACTGTGGGATAGCGGGAGTCCTCAGCACCCCCTTTCCGTCCTCCATGATCCCCCGGCCCCTGATGCTAATGTTAATGGTCGCGGGGGTTCTGGGTAAATGTCGTCAGTCATTCCTTGCTCCGGGAAAACATCAGCAGACAGTCCTTTCGCACATTTTTCTCCTGGATTGCCCTTGCAGAAACAATAGCACGGCAGCACTAGAGACCGTCGGCTTTTTGTTTTTCCCGTCACCATTTGTGTACTAGATGCCGTGGAGACAGAGCGACACTCGAGCGCTACACACCAGCATTCAATTGCTTTTGCAATGATAGCAGAGATGGTTACCAGTCGTTCTGTGTACCGTCTACTGCCAGAGAAAACTGGCAATGACATGACGGTTATCTCTCCTTCTCTAAACTGTCCGCTGCTATCATGAGTGCCCCTGGCTAAAATCAGCCGGGGGCGCAACGCAAAAGCAAACTTGGGATTGACTCACTGGCCACTGAGTCAATCCTCCCTTATGCTGTCTAAAAATAGAGTCAGTCCTGACTACAAGAAGAGTCAAAGCAGCAGAGAATCCTGTGGCACCTTATAGACTAACAGATGTCTGTTAGTCTATAAAGTGCCACAGGATTCTCTGCTGCTTTTACAGATCCAGACTAACACGGCTACTCCTCTGAAGGAAGAGTCAAGTGTATTAGAAGAGCGCAGCTACTCCGTGGCTGTATTAACAGGGGGTTCCCTGGCAAGAACCACAACCATTGCTTCACCTCTCTCCCAACCCTCGCAGCTACTGTGGCAGGGCCCACCCCCCATTTCTGTCATGCAGTCGTGAGGAATACAAGAATAAGAAACATAGACTTATTCGTGACATAAACCGGGGGGGGGGGGGGGCACTTGGAGGCAGGCAGTCGTGGCTATGACAGTCCAGGCAGGACATACTCAATTTTTAGAAACCAGAAGGGAGCGATTGACTCTGCCCCAAGTGAGCCACTCCCAATTTGGGTTTCAGAACCATTGTCACAGGGGCACTCATGATAGCATCGGACACTAAACTGTGATGCACTGGCCAGGTAAACAGGAAAAGCCTGAATCCCGCGCGAACTTTTGAATTCCATTTCCTGATTGTCCACCGTGAGGGTCAGCACACACACAGGTGACCACACAGAGCTCATTTGCACTCGTCACAATGCAGTCTCCTGATAATCGAAGAAGAGCGCCAGCTTGGACCACACAGGAGGTTCTGGATCTGATCGCTATCTGGGGTGAGGACTCAGTGCTCACAGCACTGCGTTCCAAAAGACGAAATGAAAAAGTTTTTGAAAGAATTTCAAAGTCTATGGCTGATAAAGGGCACAGCAGAGACTCCTTCAGTGCCGAGTGAAAGTGAAGGAACTTAGACAGGGTTACCAGAAAGCCAGAGAAGCAAACGGAAGGTCAGGCTCTGAGCCGAAAACATGCCGCTTCTATGCTGAACTACATGCAATTTTTGGGGTTCAGCGCTACCAGTGCCCCACCCCTGTCCGTGGATTCAGACTTTGGGATTGAAATATCAAGTGTTTCTGAGGATGTAGCCGAGGGGGAAGATGGAGACGAATTTGAGGATGAAGATGAGCGTGGTGATAGCACACAGCAGTCCGTAAACCCCAACAGCCAGGATCTTTTTGAGACCCAAGAATTACAGTCCCTGCGCTCCCAAGCGAGAAGCCCAGACAGTGAAGCCATGGAAGCGACCTCCGGTAAGTGTCCCTTCATTCTGTACCAAACACGGATTAAAACAAGACGGTTTTTTTAGATCGCATTGACACCAGGGCTTTTGCTGCAGTCGCAGCCATTACTGTTACAGGAAAATTTCGTTAACATGTCTGGGGATGGAGCGAAAATCCTCCAAATTAATTCTCCATGAATCGATCGTGGAGGAACTCAAAACCCTTATGCTATATGAGAACATTTCTGGCCAAGACAGCCTTCTCCGGTCCCCCATAGTAGGTAACTTTTCAACGCCATGCATTTTGCAAGACATTTGGTACTGCAGGCATTGAAGGCATTGCACTGAAGGCATTGCATAAACAAACGATCTGCCTCCTGCGGTGCTATTGTCAGGAGAGAGATATCATCCATTGTTACCTTGTAGAACATCAGGAATGTAAATAGGGGGCAGACATGGCGATTTTGCTACTGGCCAGAGGGGGGATGGGAGGAGGGATAGCGACGAGTTTTCAGCGTCTGGCAAGCAGGATTCTTCCCTGCTACCAGCAACGCGCTGCGGGGGTGATGTAGGGTGATCACTAGCAGCGATCGTATACGATAGGAGCCATGCGCTGTTGGTGGATGTGAAAGAGGGGGTTTGGGCTTTGCAGGTTCCTCTTAACAGGAGCAAGGCATCATATAGATCACTGTGTATATGAACGGCGGAGAAGTCAAAATTTAAAGCCTCACTTACCATCGCGCGCGTGGACGTACGGTTGGCCGTACCTGCGTCTGTGTGTGTGCCACACCAGTCACACAGACACTGAATATTTAAACGATACAAAATGCGACCTTGTATAGAGATCACATGTGCTCTGTAAGGTGGATAGTGTTCTATGTGAAAGTACTATCATTGCTCTGTAAAAGGTATCTTTCCACATACTTATCACCCTGGTTTGCCTTCCCCATGCAGCTGCACATTTCTCTGAAGTCCCTATGCCATCACGAGGGCGTGCTGTGATACGGCGGAGGAAGAAGAAGACGCGAGATGAAATGTTCACAGAAATTATTGAAGTAACACGCAATGAGAGGGATAAACAGAATGATTGGAAGGATGTGGTAGCAAAGTACAGGAAGATGCCAGTGAACGATCTGAGAGGGCTAGGCAGGAAGACCAGGTTGGAGAGAAGCAACGCTGGATCTGCTGCGTTCTCAAACTGAAATCCTCCAACGCATGGTGGAGCTTCAGGAAGAGCAGCACAGTAGCAGAGTGCCACTGCAGCCCCTGTATAACCTCCCTGCAAGCCCACGTCCCATATCTCCCTCACCCAGACGTGTAAGAACGCGTGGTGGAAGGCTTTCTGCACCCGCCTACTCCTCCACACCCCTGCAGAGTTCAAGGAAAAGGCTGTAATTACGCTACAATGTGCTTAGTAGCCTTTCCCTTCCCCCTCCTTCCAAAGCACAGCAGTCAGGGACACCTTCCTAATTCTCTGCCTTTTTTTATAGTTCCTTTGTAATACAGAATACATCGAAAGGGGGAGGGTGGGTTGCTTACAGGGAAATCTAGTAAAGAAAAACTCATGATTTTTAACAGATGCATAATTACTTTTAATGAATAATAAATGATTTTTAAACGATACAGAATTTATTTCCTTCGCCAACCTGTAATGAAAAGGGGGAGGGTGGGTTGCTTACACTGAATAAGTCCATCAAGTGCGGAGGGTTCATCAAGGGGAAGCAAACAGAGTCACACCGTACCCTGGGCCGTGCTGAAACTCGTTTTCAAGGCTTCTCTGATGCGCAGCGCCTCCAGGTGTGCTCTTCTAATCGCCCTGGTCTCTGGCTGCTCGTACTCAGCGGCCAGTGTGATTTGCCTCAGCCTCCCACCCAGCCATAAATGTCTCCCCCTTAGTCTCACAAAGATTGTGGAGCACACAGCAAGCAGCAATAGCAAGCGGGACATTGGTTTGGCTGAGGTCTGAGCGAGTAAGTAATGATCGCCAGCGACCCTTTAAACGGCCAAATGCACATTCTACCACCATCCCGGCACTTGCTCAGCCTGTAGTTGAACAGCTCCTGACCACTGTCCAGGCTGCCAGTGTATGGCTTCATGAGCCATGGCATCAAGGGGTAGGCTGGGTCCCCAGGATAACTATAGGCATTTGAACATTCCCAACGGTTATTTTGGTCTGGGAAGTAATTCCCTTGCTGCAGCCGTTTAAACAGAGACTAGTGCTCCTGAAGACGCGAGCGTCATGAACCCTTCCTGGCCATCCCACGTGGATGTGGGTGAAACGTCCCTTGTGGTCCACCAGTGCTTGCAGCACCATTGAAAAGTACCCCTTGCGGTTCACGTACTGGGTGCCCTGGTGTTCTGGGCCAAGATAGGGATATGGGTTCCATCTATGGCCCCACCACAGTTCGGAAAACCCATTGCAGCAAAGCCATCCACTATCACCTGCACGTTTCCCAGAGTCACAACCTTTCGTAGCAGCAGCTTAACGATTGCTTTGGCTACTTGCATCACTGCAGCCCCCACAGTAGATTTGCCCACTCCAAATTGATTTCCGACTGACCGGTAGCTGTCTGGCGTTGCAAGCTTCCAGAGGGCTATTGCCACTCGCTTCTCCACTGTGAGGGCTGCTCTCATGTTTGTATTACGGCGTTTCAGGGCAGGGGAAAGCATGTCACAAAGTTCTAAGAAAGTGCTCTTACGCATGCGAAAGTTTCGCAGCCACTGCGAATCGTCCCACACCGTCAAAACAATGCGGTCCCACCAGTCTGTGCTTGTTTCCCGTGCCCAAATTCGGCGTTCAATGGGTAGTAGATGCCCCGTTAATAGCAGTAGCTCCAAAACGCTGGGCCAGCGGTTATGGAGAATTCTGCCTCCATCTCGTCATCGCTGTCCTCGCCGCTCAGCAATAGCTGCCTCCTCCTCTCCTCCTGCCTTTGCAGTTCATTGTTCAGTATAGTCAGCACGAGAGTACGCGAGGTGTTGACAACGGTCAGAATACCGTTTGTGATCTCAGGGTCCATGATTGCTGTGCTATGGCGTTTGCTCAATGCACTCCGCGAAAAAGGCGCCAAAGGGTTGTCTGCTGCCTTCACAAAGGGAGGGGTGAGGCTGTACCCAGCACCACCCGGGGCAATGTTTTCTGCCCCATCAGGCACTGTGCTCTCAACACGGAAGTGGGAAACTATGGGATAGCTGAGGAACAGCTACCCACAGTGCACCGCTCCTGAAATCGATGGTAGCCTTGGACCATGGACATAAGCAATCGATTTTTTTGATCGCACTGTGGACGCGCAAAACCGATTTTATAACATCGGTTTTGTAATGTCAAGCCGCGAGGGGCGCTCTACCTGTGCCGCGGCGGGCAGCAGTCAGGTGCCTTTGGTGGCTTGCCTGCGGGAAGGGTCTGTGGTTCCGGGCTTCTGGACCTCCCGCAGGCAAGCCGCCGAACGCAGCCTGCCTGCCATGCTTGGGGCGGCGAAATGCCTAGAGCCGCCCCTGGCTGCAGAAGAGCTGTTGGGTGGGCACTGGGGACTCGTGGCTGGTCTCTTCTCCCTTTGTACCCTCTGAGCAAAACCAAAGTCTCTACTGCTGAGAAATTCCAAAAGAAATCCTGCCACCTCTGGTACATCTGTGCTCTTCAGCTGGAAGCACAGCAGCATTGGCTAGTGTGCTGCACCGACACCAGCCAAGGTATGGTGCATGGTGAGAAGGGGGAAACAGATCTTCCAGAAAGGCATCCAGCCATGATCTCATGACCAAGAGGTGGAGAACCCATCACTCCCCTGGGCACCATCCTCAGTGCTTGTCCCTTTGTTCAGGCTGGCTTCAGACGAGGATGCTATACCTAAAACCAAGTCACTCACTTAACAGAAGACACTGAAGATACCTTTGAGAAGAGCAAGAAAGCTGGTGCTGTTCTGGAGGATCTGTCAGCTGCAGATGATACCGTCTAGCATGTGGGGCTGACCACTAAATTGTTGCAGACTGTTCCCTGTAAGCCCATGATGTGGTTTATCATGGAAATGATAACAAATCAGAGCTTCATCTTGCCAGCTGGAGCATAGGTGCTGACTTAGTGGGTGGTCCAGGGTTCAAGCACCCACGGAAAGAAATTAGCGGGTGCTTAGCACCCACTGGCAGTCAAGCTCCCCCGTTCCCTCAGGGCCTCCTGCCTGCTGGCGGCCCCACCGATCAACTCCTCCCCCTCCCTCTCAGCGCCTCCTGCTCGCTACGGAAAAGCTGTGGAGGGGGCATCGAGCACTCCCCAAGTAAAGAGGAAGTCGGCACCTATGAGCTGGAGATAAAGTCAGCTGGCTTAGACAGCTCTGTAATACACTCCCACAAGGATCCGTTCTAGCTGCTCTCCTCTTCAACATACCTACTTATGACCTACCCACAAGAAAGGCTGATAACTATACATGTGCAGATGACATCTGTCTTGCTGACGTGGGTGAATGATGTACATGATAGCGAAGGGTCATTCAGCCAGGACATGGATGCTCTGGACACATAATAATGTAAGTCTCCACTGACAAAGGTAAGTGCGTCTAAGACAGCGGCCATAACCTTCCAGCTGAAGGATCCCCTGATCAATCAACCCCTTACAATCTGTGTTGAGGATCATCCTCTCCCTTTCCAGCCAGTTGTCATTTACTTAGGAACCAAACTGGGCCACATTCTAACAAAGTGACCCCTAGAGCACTTAAAGACAATGGTCATCTCCAGCACTGCTGTGATACAGAAGCTAGCAAGAACCTCCTGGGGAGCAGAGGCAAATGTTCTATGAACCTCAGTCCTGGTGGTGGTACTTAGAATAATGTGCAGCCTGTTGCACACAAGGCTGACAATGGTTCCAATAGGCGCAAATGAGCAATGCACACTTCCCAAAAGATCCACCCACCTCCAGAAGAAAACACCCACACCTGCAGTGCTGCTGACTTGCCATGACTGACTTCATAAGATCCTTTTGTGGGTAGTTCATGCACCACCACAGCACTGCTGGCCCAGTGCCAATCTCGGATGAACAACAGCATGCCAGGGCTGACCGCTACGTCCTTGTAGTGTGGCAGCAACTTTGGGCTAGAGACACAGGCATGCCAACAAATTTCAGAAGCCCTGACTTTCATCCACGCGTTTGCAACCTGGGACACAGATCCTGGACTAGGCTTAACTGGCTGGTGACTGGAACGGCCAAAGGGCTGCCACCATGCAGAAACGTGGGTTAGCCCCATCTTCACAGTGTGACTATGGGGCAGCAATGAAGACAGTCAACATGGTGGAGGAGAACTCAGTCAGAAGATTGGAGGGTGGGCTGTAACTCCTGACTACCCTTGATGATGCAGCCATTAGACGGCCAAACAAATAGAGATTGACTTGCGATGCATATGAAAGGAGATCATCCTACTGTTACAAATTTGTGCCTTATTTCTAATTTGAATTTGTCTTGCTTTAACTTTCAGCCATGGGTAGCTGTCTTGCCTTTCTTTGCTAAATTAAATAGCCCTTTAGTACCTGGTACACACACTGTAATAAAGTCACCGTTTGATCTTCTTGGCATTCCCGAGCGAATCCTCATGTGCTAATACAGGGCAGCACGCCTACATTCAGATTCACCCTCTTCTGAAGCTAACGTAGCAAAATTCGAATATCAGAAAGAACTGCAATGAAACAAAACCTTTCCAATACTCAGAAAAGGTCCCTTTAGAAACTGGCCCTCTCCCTGCTACAGCTTTAATCCACCAGCGCTGAGAAAGGTTGCCCAAACAAACCAAACTCATAATGGACAAAGTCAGACTAGGTTATACAAGAACATAAGAACGGCCATACTGGGTCAGACCAAAGGTCCATCTAGCCCAGTATCTGTCTACCAACAGTGGCCAATGCCAGGTGTCCCAGAAGGAGTGAACCTAACAGGCAATGATCAAGTGATCTCTCTCCTGCCATCCATCTCCATCCTCTGATGAACAGAGGCTAGGGACACCATTCTTTTCCCTTCCTGGCTAACAGCCATTTATGGACTTAGCCACCATGAATTTATCCAGTTCCCTTTTAAACATTGTTATAGTCCCAGCCTTCACAACCTCCTCAGGTAAGGAGTTCCACAAGTTGACTGTGCGCTATGTGAAGAAGAACTTCCTTTTATTTGTTTTAAACCTGCTACCTATTAATTTTATTTGGTGACCCCTAGTTCTTGTATTATGGGAATAAGTAAATAACTTTTCCTTATCCACTTTCTCCCACATCACTCATGATTTTATATACCTCTATCATATCCCCCTTAGTCTCCTCTTTTCCAAGCTGAAGAGTCCTAGCCTCTTTAATCTTTCCTCATATGGGACCCTCTCCAAACCCTAATCATTTTAGTTGCCCTTTTCTGAACCTTTTCTAGTGCTAGAATATCTTTTTTGAGGTGAGGAGACCACATCTGTACACAGTATTCGAGATGTGGGCGTACCATGGATTTATATAAGGGCAATAATATATTCTCAGTCTATTCTCTATCCCCTTTTTAATGATTCCTAACATCCTGTTTGCTTTTTTTGACCGCCTGCACACTGCGTGGACATCTTCAGAGAACTATCCACGATGACTCCAAGATCTTTTTCCTGACTTGTTGTAGCTAATTAGCCCCATCATATTGTATGTATAGTTGGGGTTATTTTTTCCAATGTGCATTACTTTACATTTATCCACATTAAATTTCATTTGCCATTTTGTTGCCCAATCACTTAGTTTTGTGAGATCTTTTTGAAGTTCTTCACAATCTGCTTTGGTCTTTAACTATCTTGAGTAGTTTAGTATCATCTGCAAACTTTGCACACTCACTGTTTACCCCTTTTCCAGATCATTTATGAATAAATTGAACCCTTCAATTTTATTCTTAACTATTGTTTCGACTAATTTGCCCGGTACCGACATTAGACTTACCAGTCTGTAATTGCCGGGATCACCTCTAGAGCCCTTTTAAAATATTGGCCTTACATTAACTAACTTCCAGTTATTGGGTAGCGAAGCCGATTTAAAGGACAGGTTACAAACCTTAGGTTCTATGTGCTTTGTTTAAAGGACACACTCGCATGGGATTTGCATTCATGTGCAGAAGCTGCGTGTACTGGGAATAAATGCAGAGACTCAGAAAGAAAGAGAAGAAAAAGCAGAAAATATTTCCTCTTTTTTTGAGTAGATACTTTAACACCCTCCCCACCCCAGATCAATCTGGCCTCGGGTTGGGAAAAGACAGATGGCCAGACTTTATTCTATAACTCCTTTGTAGTCACTAAGTAAATCCTACCAAACCCTTTACCTGTGCAGGGTAGACTTCGTAATCTTAAGCAACAACATTAAAATAAAAAGCAGAAAGCAGCATTTGTGAGGAAGGCAGTAACCTGTTTCACACCACAAATAAGGAGGAATAATAGTAAACAAGTCTGTAAGACTCTCCCAACTGGAACTGGATCTTACCAGCGATGTCGCAGAGTTCTGCATCAGACGCATTAGCCAGGGCTTCCTCCAGCTCTGGCTCCAGTGTTACTCTTTCCAAAACAGGATCAATTGGCTTCTCCTTGGGGACCCAGACTTTTCCTATAAATATAAAGTGATGTCAATGGCATTCCGGCTGCTGGCTCCTGTTTAGCAATCACTGAGTCAGATTTACTTGGTGCACAGATTCACTTCCAAAGAATTCTAGGTGAAATTCTCTGCAGGGCAGCAGACTGGCAGAAGGACGTATACGGTGCTTAGTCCTGCTGCTGACCCTCTGCATGGAGTGTGTTCTGCCCTCTGACTAGCTTTACCCAGAGCATGAGTTACGGATCCTAGAGCAGTGAGCAAAGAAACCCTAATCAGAATTAGGAAGTAACAGGTGAGGAGAATGTAGCCCACGCTCCAGAGTTCTGCAAATCCATGTCATATTTATTCTAAATGGGCTCCTGCAACTACCTGGGTCAGAAGTGAATTGCCTGACTTCTTAGGCCCAGGTGTTTTATATATTTACTGGTTTCAGAGTAGCAGCCATGTCAGTCTGTATCCGCAAAAAGAACACGAGTACTTGTGGCACCTTAGAGATTAACAAATTTATTTGAGCATAAGCTTTCGTGGGCTACAGCCCACTTCATCGGATGTTCCATTCCATACAAACGAAGAAGTGGGCTGTAGCCCACGAAAGCTTATGCTCAAATAAATTTGTTAGTCTCTAAGGTGCCACAAGTACTCCTGTATATATTTACTGGCCTCTCTATAACAACAGTACCTACAAACTGAACAACATTTATCAAAAACACACAGCGCTCGGAACTCATACATGTCCCGCCCTTCATAGAAATATGCCTGGCTGAAGGCATCCAGCTACCTAGACCAGGACAGACCACAGCAAATGCACAATAGAAAAGCAGATAACAACATTTAGCCAAAAGCCTAGCAGCCTGATCTGGAGCTGGCTCAAGCTGTGATCTGAAGGACAGTCGGGGGAGCAAGTTCCAGAGGCAGGTCCTGCCCTTCCACTGACCTTGGAAACATAGCACCACAGCATCTCTCCAAGAGACTTCCGCTCATGTGCAACCTAGGGAAGGAGAGGCCTCAAGTTCAAAAGGGCTTGGGTAACCCAATATCCCAGTTCTCCCATTTTACTGTGAACCCCAGGCCAAGTTTGGATTCACACACAGTCAGGGGATTGCAGGCTCACTGTGACCACTGGTCATACTGGAAAATATTACCGTGGCTTACATAGGAGTAAAGACAGGTCTCAGCTGGAACTCCACGCTCCCTCTCCAGGTTTCTGGAGTGGTGGTTGTTGATGGTTCAGACTAGAAAGCCCAAATCCAAACCAACCCCTGTTGTTCTGAGTTTGAGTTTTCCACACCACAATCTGGATTTAGTGCCAAGTCAGAAGAAGTCTGGTGAGAATCACTGATTTCATGAGATTTCCACCACTTGAGACCAAAAATCTCAGAAAACCAATTCACAGGGACTTGGACTGTCTAATCCAAAGCCAAAGACCTAATCTGGGTCTGAGCAGGAAAGAGCAACCACACACGCTCACAGCCACACGTCTTAAAATAACTGTGGGAGAGGAGGGCAGAGGTAGTTACGGGAAATCAGGGGGCATGGGTAGAAGTATTGCAGAGAGAGGGAGAGAAGCCACAGAATGTGGGGAGATGATGTGCACCATCAAGGGAAATGGCACCAGGAGGGCAAGTCGTACCCTGCAGATTAACAGGGCACCGTGTACTCTAGAGTCTGGTGGTGCAGGGGATACCGAGTTGTATAGAGAGAGAAACTGGAGTCTAAGGAAGTGTCTGAGTGACGACCACAGAGATAGGGAAACACCTACGGACAACAGAGACGGCAGGGAAGGGTGCAGACAGTGCTGTGGTGTCGGGAAAGACAGTGGTCCCAAAAGAGGGGTGAGGGGTATGCCCAGCTAGTGCAGAACCCTAATCATTGTGGGTCTACAGAAGCTGCCATCCAAAAATCTCAAATCACTTTACAGACTTTCCTGAACGTCCCTTTGCCACATGTTGCCCTCTACCTCACTCGAGCGACTGCAGAGGTTCAGGAAGTTGAGGTGACTTGCCCAGGGTCAGAGGCAGCCATAGGCTTTGCATCATGACAGGGTGGGAAGTCCAGCTCCAGCCCTGAGTCCTGGCTAGAGATCATTCTTCTTCCTTGAGGCACTGGGGACACTTCCTGCCTGACTGCTTGGAGCCAGGTACCTTTTCCTGGACAAGCTGTAATCAGGCTGTATGTCTGCTGGAGTGCACCTGGCCACCAGCTGATGGAAGGAAGACGGGGCAGGGGCTGGGAGAAAATGTTTGTTTGCTCTGATTTGCCATGTGGATCAGAGAGCTCAGCTGAGACAGAACCTTTCTCTGGGAAGCCAATGGAAACAGCTTCTCTAGACTAATTGGGGAGACTTAGCCAATCAGGGACTCAGGAGAGATAAATGGGTCTTACCCTCTGTGGCCCTTTCTAACAACATTTGCTCAAACTCTAAATCAGCATCAAATATGTGCAGCTTCTAAACACGTGCAGACACCTGATGAGCAACACAGCTCTCATCAACTGTGAGCACACCACTAGTGCAGGCTGAACTCAAAAGCGCCCGGGTGAAGGAAAAGTAGGAGCAAAGCAGCAGCAAGAGTGATGGGGAGAGCACAGGTCAGCAGCACCAACTGGATATCCTCTAGCGCCCAGCAGCACCCAGGGCAGTGCCCACAGCATGACCTCCAGTGGCCGCACTGCAGGAGAGCCAGGCTGTGGCAGAGTGACCTGTCACATGGGGCACTCCAATTACGCAGGCCTCTCAGAGGCTGCTGGGAATGGGAGGGGTCTGGGCCTGGAGAAGCAGACCCACAACTGGCGTTAGACTTGCTGGACCCAAGGACCTGGAGAGAGCAGACAGGCAGACAAGGTTGATAACATCATCTGGCTCCTCACACTCCTGTGACTCAAGCCGCTCTCACAGGCCCACACTAGTGTGGTGGGGGCGGACAGCTGCTGTATTTTCAATAGTTCTGATCTGTTGTCACTCAGCCTGTGGTAGGGGGGACACAGCTGGACACAGAAACTTTCACCATTCACCATCCCAGTGCATTGGGAGAATAATGCAAATCTTTAGACCCATGTAAAAAATCCAAGAGATTAAATTGTTTTTCTGGCAACTGGCAAACCCATAAAAAAACCCAGCCAGGCTGATCAAATCCTGGCCAGGTGGGAACCCTATCTGCAGGCCCCACAGTTTGAACATCTCTGCTTTAGTGTGATTTATTTCCACTTGTAGAGATGAAATTACTGTCATACTCGCATGACATTGACCCACAGACACTCTGCAGCTATGATGTATCTTAACTTCACGGGGCCCCCTCTGGCGTGGTGGGGCAGCCCCAGCTCATTGCAAGGGAGGAGAGAGAACAACACGACAGTGCTCTGGAACAATGGTTCTCAACCTGAGGTCCACGGACTATATCTAAGGGGTCTGCAAAATAATTAGATCGAACAGAATTCAACTCTATGTACAGACAATAGATTTCTGTAAAAGGGGTCTGCACCTCCATTTGAAATTTTCCAGGAGGTCTGCAAATGAAAAACAATTGAAAACCCCTGCTCTGGAAACCTGAAGCTGTACCTAGGCCAGACACAGCTTGCACAGAGCCAAACACCTGCGGGGCAGGCACTGTGTTTGGGGAGAATGGAGCACCAGCTGGGGCTTTTCCCAGGAAACTGATGACTTGCTGTAGAGGTAAGAAATCTCTGAGGGAAAGGAACCAGACACTTTCGGGTGCAGATGATAAACAGAGCACTGACACCCTTGAGAACTATTCCCATGAATTCACTGGCTTTGTTCTTTGTTCCCCCACCTCCCCCCCGTGATGGTCAGATCTTCTTAGCCTACCAGGTGATAGCTTGGTAATACAGGCAGAGAGCGCTCTCTCATTGCAACCCTTGAGCTTCCTGCTGCCTCAGGCCTCCAACCACTCATTACTCCAGGTCCCCTTAAATCCCCCGGAGGTCCAGTGGGTAGGGACTCCCCTTTCTGCACTCAGTTTCCCCTCCCACCTTTGCTCTGTTAGACTGAAAGCTCTTTGGGGCAGGAATAATCTCAGACTACGTCTGTACAGCGCTTAACACAAGGGGGCCCTGATCATGGTGGGGATCTCTAGTGCTACTGTCATGATGAACTCCCATGGCAGGGGGTCAGGAAGAGGTGGGGTGGGGTGAGAGCTTGGGAGAAGTGGTGGGGTGGGGAGGTCAAGCACCCCTGGGAACTTGGGAAGTTGGTACCTCTGACCCAGACACCTCTGCCATCCCTATCTTTGGGGGCAGGTCTGTGGCTACAGGGAGGTGCAGCCTCCCCACCAGCTGCCCACCACCTTGTCAGTTCCCCATTCTGATACCTCCCACCACTCACCCCAGGGCTGCTCCTTCTACGCCAGGGCAATGGGGTGCCAGGGCTGCTCTCCCTACTGGGGGCAGCTGGGACCAGAGCAGCAGCCAGGAGACGATGGGCCTGTGTGTGGGGAAGGGAGGCGGTGGCAATGCCAGAGTTTTCGGCGCGGAGAGGAACATCGCAGCATTTCCTGAGGGAGGGCTCCTCACATCCTGTCCCGATCTGCCTGACTGGCTACTTGCCTGCTGTGCAGGGGTGCTGGAGCAGGGTATATAGTGGGGGTGCCAAGAGCCATTGACTCAAATTGTAAACCCTGCACATGATGGAAACCCCATCAAGCCAGGGGGTGCAGCAGCCTCCCAGCACCCCTAGTTCCAGCACCTGTGCTGCTGGGGAAGCTATGCCTGTCAGGAGGTTGTCATCTCTTGCCAGCGACAGAGTCCCAAGTCTCTCCCCCTGAGCAGTGAAAGCAGGAGTCCAGAGGCCTGGCCTGCACCATGAGGTGAGATCGTCCCCCTCCCCGTATTGCACAGGGAGATCAGGGACTTCTCTCACTGGCCAGAAGGGTCAGTCATCCCGGAGCAGCCACGCTTTCAGCATTACACAGCTAGTGTCAACCGAGAAGATAGAGGGGCATGCTTTCAAAATGCTGCTGCAGGGATGGATTTGTTTCAGCTCTTCTGCTGGAGGAACTTGTGACCAGAGGGTCACAGAGCAGTAGTGCAAGGGGAGAAGTCACGCACAACACACAGAGAACCAGTACGCGTTTGGAAAACGGGCCTGGCGAAGGAGACAGCACGCATGGAGCTCTCAGCATGGAATGTCACCCAGCACTATTTCTGTCCTCTGTCTGAAGGCAGGATCAGCAATGAACAAAGACTGTGCTGCCACAGCTGTTAAGGAGCAGCACACAGCCTGAATGTGGCTATATTTAGGCTGCACAAAGCAGCAACTGTGTTGTGCTGTCTCTCAAGATGAAATGGAAAGCCACAAGGTGCTGTGCATGGTACTTCATGGAATGGCCCGTTTTCACTTTCCATTCCATGTGTGATTTCACTGAAACAAGGGGAAGGAGTTTTACTGTGCTACTGTAGCCACTCTGGCAAAAATATAGTGTCTTGTCTGTTCTCGTAACAGCACTTTGTTTGGTTTATGAGCATTTTAGATTAAAATGGCTGGAAGGCATTGAGAGATTGACAATCTCAGCTCTGAGTTGATATATAAAATTTAAACTGCATCACTGTTTTCTTTTTCCACTAGAAATCTGATTCCTTGCCAGCACTGAGCCGAGAGGATAAATATACATAAATTGTGTTGGAACTATACAAAGCCTGTGACCTGTCCCTGACTTGTATTAACAATAACAGTGACAAAATGGGGCTGAGCCCCAGCCCCGCTGCAGGAGTGGGGGAGTCCAGCACTCGCCGCTACTGTGGCTGGGAGCTCTGGACTCCCCCAGCTGCCTGCAGCGGCTTGGAGGTCTGGGTCCCCTGGCTGCTTGCGGCTGCTGAGAGCTCAGGGGACCTGCTGCCTGGAGCTCTGGGTCGCCCCGCTTCTCACAGCGGCTGGGAGCTCCGGGTCCCCACATCATATCTAGGAGCTGCAGGGACCCCACCCTCACCCATGGCAGCTTGGACCTCCAGACCATCGTGGCTGGGAGCTGTGGGGGACCCTACTGCTCATGGCAGCTCAGAGCTTCAGCTGACAGCTCCAGCCCTCTGCATTGAGACTGAAGCGGAAAATGTCACGGAGGTCACAGAAGTCATGGATTCCGTGACTTCAATGACATAATCTTAGCCTTAGCAATAATGCCCAGTATTCTTATTTAACAAGGAAATTACAGCTGTTTGGAAACATTTTGATGAGATAACATTCTGTCAGAATATGCAGTTCTATCACAATCAAAATGCTTCCCAAAACTGACACATGCAGTGTTGTTGTCGCCATGTTGGTCCCAGGATATGAGAGACACAAGACAGGTGAAGTAATACCTATTGGACCAACTTCTGTTTCATCTCAAATTTAGCTGCAACCTCTGAGTACTTTTCCCAGATTTCAAGAAGAGCTCTGCATAAGCTAAAAATCTTGTCTCTTCCACCAGCAGAAATTGGTCCAATAAAAGATATTACCTCACCCACCTTGTCACACAAAATTGAATAATTTTTGCCAGAATTTCATTTTTGAAGAAAATCAGGGAAAAAAGTGTTCTGACAATGTCAAAACATCTCATTTCCATTTTTTATTTTGTACTATAAGATAAAATTTTAAAAGTCAAAATAGAAACAAAATGTTTTGACTGACAGGAAACAAATTTGTTTAGGAATTTTCCTTTGCATAGAACTTCAAAATGTTCAGGTTTGTTCCAATCTCAATCCTTCTCAAAATGGAATTTCTGTCCTCTGCACAGCTCTAAAGATAGGATTGTGTACAAACACATGCACACACATACACGCACTCTACTCTTGGATCTATTTAAACTTGTCTAGGACAACACTAGCTTTTCAGTGCCTGTTGCTAGTATCCTTTTCAGTACCATGGGAAGGGAGCATGTCTAGTGATTAAACATAAGAACAGCTATACTGGGTTAGACCAAAGTCCATCTAGACCAGTATCCTGTCTTCCGACAGTGGCCAAAGCCAGGTGCCCCAGAGGGAATGAACAGAACAGGTAACCATCAAGTGATCCATGTCCTGTCAACCATTCCCAGCTTCTGACAGTCAGAGGCTAGGGACACTCTCAGAGCATGGGGTTACATTCCTGCCCATCCTGGCTAGTAGCCATTGATGGACCTATACCCCATGAACTTATCTAGTTCTTTTTTATATCCTGTTATAGTCTTGGCCTTCACAACATCCTCTGGCAGAGTTCCACAGGTTGACTGTCCATTGTGTGAAGAAACACTTCCTTTTGTTTGTTTTAAACCTGCTGCCTATTAATTTCATTGGTGACCCCATAGGTGCTGGAACTAGAGGTGCTGTGGGTGCTGCCACACCCCCTGACTTGAAGTGGTTTCCAGTCATATGCAGGGTTTACAGTTTGGTTCAATGGCTCTCAGCACCCCTACTATAAAAATTGTTCCAGCAAACCTGGGTAACAGTGGTTCTTGTGCTATGTGAAGGGGTAAATAATACCTCCTTATTCACTTTCTCCACACCAGTCACAATTTTATAGACCTCTATCATTCCCCCCAGCTCGTTATCTCTTTTCCAAGGTGAAAAGTCCCAGTCCTTTTAATCTCTCCTCTGTGACATTGCACTCTATATGATTTTATGGAAATATGCTAATGAGTGTGAATATAATGTAACTGGAATATGCTTTAGGCAAAAGGTTTCTTGTAAGGTATCATTACAAAGCTTATAATCTACTGAGTGTGGTTATTCTATTTGTATGTATGTATTATTCTTGTTTCTGAAACTAGAAATATGAAATATAACTCTGAGGTTCTATCGTAACTATGCAAAGTGGGGGCCATTAATGGTGGTTTGGAATCTTGATGGCTCCCATTAACCATGACAATTGACTGTAGATGCCTCTGTTTGCTTGTAAGACTTCCTGTATATGTGTGCACTGGCAAGTGGGCAATGAAGTCTTGCAGTGACATGTGATCATGTTACCAGAATTGGAATCCATCTTTAACCTGGTGCCTTTCCATTTAGGAGGAGGGGTGGGAACCCAGAGAGGGACAAAGGATTCTTGCCTTGTGCAAAGGCTATATAAGGGGGTGGGACAGAACAAAGAGGGCTGCAGTCATGAGAAATCCCCTAGGTACCACCTGAGCTGGAACAAGGGCTGTACCAGGGAAAGGACTGGGCCCTGACTAGGAAGGCATCTAGTCTGTAAAAGAAACTTATTGGAACATCTCTGAGGGTGCGATTTCATCTGTAATCACTTTTTTTACTGTAGGCTTAGACTTGCATGTTTTATTTTATTTTGTTTGGTGATTCACTTTATTCTGTCTGTTATTACTTGGAACCACTTAAATCCTACTTTCTGTACTTAATACAATCACTTTTACTTATTAATTAACCTAGAGAATGAATTAATACATGGGGGGGGAGAGACAGCTGTGCATATCTCTCTATCACTGTTATAGAGGGTAAACAATTTTTGAGTTTATCCTGTATAAGATTTATACAGGGTAAAACTGATTTATTTGGAGTTTGGATCCCATTGGGAGTTGGGTATCTGGGTGTTGGAGACAGGAGCACTTCTTAAGCTGTTTTCAGTTAAGCCTGCAGCTTTGTGGGGACATGATTCAGTTCTGGGTGTGTGTTTGTAGCAGGCTAGCGTGTCTGGCACAACCAGGCAGGGCACTGAAGTCCCAAGAGAAAACGGGCTCAGAGGCAGTCTCAGAACATCAGGTGTCAGTTCCCAAGTGGGCTTCTGTGATCCAACCCGTCACACTCTCCTCATCCAGAAGCTGTTTCATACCCCCGATCATTTTTGTTGCCCTTTTCTGAAACTTTTCCAATTTCAATATATCTTTTTAGAGAAGAGGCAACCAGATTTGCACATAGTATTCAAGGTGTGGGCGTACCATGGATTTATATAAAGGCAATATGGTATTTACTGTCTCAATATCTAGCCCCTTCCTAATGGTTCCCATCATTCTGTTCACTTTTTTGATTGTGGCTGCACATTGAGTGGATGTTTTCAGAGAACTATCCATGACTCTAAGATCTTTCTTGAGTAGTAACAGCTAATTTAGATCCTATCATTCTATATGTATAGTTGGAATTATGTTTCCCACTGTGCATAATTTTGCACTTATCAACGCTGAATTTCATCTGCCATCTGACTTTTAGTTCCCTGGTTAGAGCGATATTAAGCGAAGGCTGGGCATTGAGTGCACATTGAGTGCACAGTAGCTGGCTGCCAGATGGCTCTGAAAGGGCGTTGTCTGAGGAGGTTGGGTGCTGGGAAGGAAGGCATGCTGGAGGAGGCTTGTGTGGACATGGCTACTGAGCTAGCTGCTGATTTCTGGATTTTAGTGAATGCGCTGTCAGGAAATGAACCAGAGTGAGGTTCCTGACGAAGGTTTGGTATGGGAGTATTAACTGGTGCTCGGGCAATCCAGGGCTGAACATGCCAAGTGAAAGGCCTCCTGCCTCATCCTTTGGGGGCTTATTCCACAGGCAAATAAATCCCATTGTGGAGACGTTTATCATGATATTCCCTCTTCATTTCATCCCACTGATCCCAGCTGTAACCTCTCAGTTGCACCACAGCGTGTCGTTGCAGCCTTGTGTTTACACCTTTCATGTATTTGCAGGCGGTTATCATGATCCCCTTTAGTGTTCCCTTAGACAAGCTGTACGTAATAAGCTCATTTAATCTTCCCTCCCCAATACATTCCCACAGACCCAGAACCAGTCTGTTGTTTTGTTCAACTCCCTCTAATTTGTCAGGCTCCCCCTGGAGACATGCCACCAGGAACTGGGTATGTTATTCCACGTGCCGTCACCCCAGAGGCCAACAGACAGAGGCCAACGGTCTCCTAAATGGGCACCCAGAGTTAGGCTTCTAACCCATATCCCATCCTCTCAGAATGAATCATTATGGGAATCTGTTTCTCCACCAGCAAGACCCTCACCTACGGAGTCCTGCAAGGCTCAGTCGTGTTCCCAAAGCCATTGGGACAGCTAATGAGCCAATACAGGCTTAAGTGCCAGCAATACGCAGATGCCAGCCAGCTCCAGGTCTCCTTCTCAACAAGGGTAAAGACACCACCCTCAGGTCTCTTTGTGCCCAGCTCCAAGAGGTGGCTGGCTGGAGCCAAGCCCAAGCAACACTCACGATGCTGACAGGAGGGGGGAAGAACTTTGAGGACCCTGATACGTGGTGGAGGAAGAACTGGCAGGACTTGGACAGTCTAGAGGTGGAGGAAGGAAAAGCTGATCCCCACATCAAGGGGCTTGGGGATGGGGAAATTGGGAACATTTTCAATAGTGGCATTGGACGGGGGAAACAGAAGGCTAAATAGGAAAAATAAGGAGTGCCGTTTTGGCCATATTGTGCTTAAACTGCAGGCTTGATGTTCGAGTGAGATGACAGAGTGAGAGCCTGGCATGTGGGACTGGTCAGCTGAGGTCAGGAGTGGAGGGGAACATCTCCGTGTCATCAGCACATCAGCACAGAGACTGCTTGAAACTATACAAGCGGGATCGACCAGCCAGGGACAGGGCACGCTGGGGACGAGGCCCCAGAACTGTGCAAGTCCCACAGGCAGTGGGACAAGGGAAGAGGACCCATCAAGGAAGCAGTCGGGGTAGAAGGAGCGAAGAGCAGTCATGCGAGCTGAGGGGGGAGAAGGAAGACGTGAGCAATGCTCTCCCACAGGAGTCAGGAAGGGTAGAGCCGTAGTTTTCCTGTGTGTGCTGCAATCTCTCACCCACACACAACTGCTTCCAAGAGCCTTGGCTTGGTCTACATGACCAAATCTGGCTCCGGGTGCCAGACTGGCATCTGCCTCTGCCACCAGCTGGTGCTGAGAACAGCTGTCATGCCAGTGGGGTCAGCACCAGCAGCTTGGAAGCCACTGCATTCAACATCCAGATCTCAGACATAGTCGTTTCCGTCGTGTATATGGGTCATGCTCTTCCTCCTCTGGACTGACTCACGACGCACAGCAGCCCTCACTGTAAGATCTCTGTTTGCCCCGGGGATCCTCTGCACTACTGCATGTGTTACAACCAAAGCCACATGCAGCCATACCTCTCTTTTCTCCTGTGAAAGGGACCAGGTCTTCTCGATCTTTCATATCTTTTGCCTGCTTTTCTAGGTGGTCCAGAAGCTCATCCCTTTTGAATGGGCCAGTTGGTGTCTTTTTGGTCTGGTCCCTCTGTCTGAGTCCCACAGGCAGCAGATCATTCTGGATTCAAAGAGCAGGACACCAAGATTAGCTATTCAGATTAAAACAAATGACTCCATCATCTTTTCTCTCTCTTTCATTGAATCGTTTTCTTTGCGCACATCATTTGTCTTGCAAATGGGAAAATGAATTCACCGCTGAACTCCACATTTGTATAGTTCTGACACAATTTATGTCCATTTACCCTCTCAGTTCTCTGCCAGAGCACCCAGGCGCTGACCTTGGACTTGCAATGGCTACTGAGTGTAGACCAGAAGGTCTCTCTCCCCCCTCCCTTTAGGTTATAATGGTCTTTGCCTGACCTCTTCTCCCAGTTTACTACCTTGATCTATTTATCCATTAAGGGCCAAGTCCTGCTCTCACTTGACTCATGCAAGGAAAGCAAGCAAGATTTGATCCCCCTTATCCTCGTGTGTCAGTTCCTCGCTCAGCCTGATGAGTGAGGAGAACAGGACCACATGAGAAAGAACCTGCTGCTCAGAGAGCGTTAAGGGTGACAGTACAGAGATCTGGAGCCCATGTGGGCTGGGGCTTGCATTGTCAGAGGCCTATTTTTGAGACTAGTTGGCTTGGCCCAGAAAATGTGCAAATTTGGGGTTTGACACATTTCCAGTGTGAAAATGGCCACACGGTGAATTACATGGAACAACAGAAAAAGAGCATCAGGAACATAAAATCACCTGACAGGAAATGACATGACAAACGTACAATGAGGTTTCACACACATTTTCCCCTCCCCAATGTTTTGCATAGCTCTGAGAGAGAGCCAGTTACCTGCACGGCTTTGGGGAGAAGGTCATTTTAGAAACAGTGTGTCTATTATCTTACTGCAAAATAAAACCTTATGCCTTTTTAATAGTAATTACATAGTATGCAGCCATTGTAGCCATGGTGGGTAGGCAGCAATGGCCTGACATAGCAACGTACTTAAGCACATGCTTACATTTAAGCACAGGATAATCCCACTGAAGTCAACAGGATTACTGCCTACTTGAAATGAAACACGCACTTGAGTGCTTTCTTGGAACAGGGCCAAATTTTACATATTACGAAGTCTCATGAACTGAGAGCAAGAGGTTGCTTTTACCAATGTGCCTAATAAATGAAATCATTAGTTGCTAATTGATTCAAAATACAAAAAGCTACAAACCAGGCAGATTATTGTAAGCATCAGATTCAGTCACCACTAGCTGACTATGCAGAGAACCATGCTGAACTGCAACGCACTAATCGGAATGCTTTTGAATGGCTCTGCCCTTGGCTTTCTCAGGCCTGACACCTTGAGAGGCCACGACCCATATACTTTACCTTAGCTGCTGCACACTGTGTCTTTGACTGATGTTTTCTTTGATCATTAGCTTTACCAGGACACTCTCTGGCTCAGCCTCGTTAGGGGAAGCAATAAGTATAATCCAGGAAGATCACTGAATGTCTGATTATTCTTTGTCTGTATCATGTCACCGGCATTTTTAATCCCCAGGGTAATCTGCACAACCCACTGCTTTCCCATGGGATATTAATGTGCATAACAGCGAGAGTCCTCATCTCACTGTACATGGTATTACCCACCCTAGTGTTGGAACAATCTGCTTGCCTGCCAGCTGGCTCTATACAGGTCTTAGTGTGGGTATAAAATACTGTTCCAGCTAGATGGTTTCATTTAACTCTCTTGAACCCAACCACCCCATCATTTGCAAGTGTGGGCCTTCTCTAGATTCTATTGGCAGCTCTGACATTCAACTGCTGGGATGGTCATCAGGGATCCCCAGAAAACAAGAAGTTTGAAAACTGTCAAAGTTTCGATGCGTGTTTCCATTCCAATGCGGAATGAAAACAAGACCTATTTGAAATGTTTTGCAAAAAGCGCAAGAGAGACACCCTCTACCCCAGAGCAGCCAATAGCCAGTGATGAGGGCACTCACATGGGATGTTGGTACCCCAGCCACTAGGTTCTAGAGTCTCTCTCTCTCTGGCCCAATGAGTGCTTAATTATGTCTACAAGGTGGAGACGCTCCAACAGGAGACATTAATAGATGCCAAGGCCAGAAGGGACCATTGTGATCATCTAGCCTGACCTCCTGTGTAACACAGGCCAGGGAACTGCCCCCAAATAGTTCCTTGAGCAGAACGGTTAGAAAAAACACCCTATCCTGCTTTAAAACCAGCTGGTGATGGAGATTTCACCACGATCCTTGGTAAATTGTTCCAGTGGTTGAGAGCACTCATTGTTAAAACGTAGGCCTCATTTCCCATTGTGGTGGGGTGATGACCCAGCTCTGGCCCTGGAAGGGTAAACGCAGCCCTGGAGAGGGCTGCTTCAGCAGGATAAGAGAGATTAAGAACGGCTGGGGAAGCTGAGTGGGTAAGCTGACCACAGCTGTGGCTGGTTTAATGAGGGCCAAGCGACACTCTCTCTCCAGCCTTTGGAGAGGGAGGGATCTGGCTGCCTGGGAAACTGAGGAGGGTACCTAGGGTGGAGCAGGGCTGGGAAAGGGCCAGGCAGCTGGGGAGCTCCAGCCTAGCAAAGCCCCAGGCTGCAGGCCAAAGTAAGGGCCCACTAGAGGGTACTGGGGCTGCCCAGATCTAGGCCAGAGGCAGCTGGTCCAACCCCCCCAGCTGAGGATGAGTGGCAATTAGACTGCAGTCTGCCCTAGTGAGCAGGGACTAGATGGTGACTGGCAGTAGCCAAAGACTGAGGTGAGGTGAGGTTAGAAGGTTGGGGGTTCCCTGGGGAGGGGAGACCCAGAGAGACTGCAGGGGCAGAACCCCTGATGTAAAGGGGCATCGGGGTTCGGGAGGGACACAGGGGCCAGTGACAGGCGAGACACCGGCCTGCAGAGGGCACTCCAGGCTGGAAGAGCTAATTCCCTGGATGACCAGCAGGAGGTGCCGCGCCAGTGAGTCGTCACCCTGCTACACCCGTCGGAATGTGTCTGCCTTCAATGTCCAACCACTGGATTGTGATATACCTTGGCCTGCTAGATTGAAGAGACCATTATTAAATATTTGTTCCCCATGTAGGTACTTATAGACTGTGATCAAGTCACCTCTTAGCCTTCTCTTTGTTAAGCTAAATAGATTGAGCTCCTTGAATCTATTACTATGGGTATGTCCATATAGCAAAGAAAACCCCACAGCACTGAAACTCAGAGCTGGGTCAAATGATGCAGGCTTGTGGGGTTCAGGTTGCGGGGCTAAGAACAGCAATGTAGACATCCCCACTCAGGCTGGAGCCCAGGTTCTGAAACCCATGAAGGGGGGAGGGCCTCAGAGCCAGGCTCCAGCACAAGTAGGAGCGTATGCACTGCTTTTTTCTGCAGCCTTAGCTCAAGTCAATTGACTCTGGCTCTGTGACTCTGTGACTCAGAGCCTTGACATTTTCTTTGCAGTGTAGACATACCTGATAAAGCAGGTTTTTGAATCATTCTCATGGCTATTCTCTGAACCCTCCCCAGTTTATCAACACCCCTCTTGAATTGTGAGCACCAGAACTGGATGCAGCAATCCAGCAGTGGTTGCACCAATGCCAAACAGAGATAAAATAACCTCCCTACTCCCATTTGAGAGTCCCCTGTTTATGCATCTCAGGATCTCACTAGCCCTTTTGGCCACAACATCGTACTGGCAGCTCATGTTTACCTGATTATCCAGCACCACAACCCCAAAATCATTTTCACCGGGTCGATGATGATTCTCTGTTCACAATGACACTTTGAGACCAATCAGGTAAACAGCTTTTAATCCATTTAATGTGGGGCATGTTAAATGTATCTCTTTCCAGTTTTTTAATCAAAATATCATCTGGTACCAAGACAAATGCCTTACAGAAGTTTAAGTATATTGCATCAACACTGTTACCTTTATCAACCGAAGTGTAATCTGATCAAAAGAGGTAACAAGTTAGTTTGACAGGATCTATTTTCCATAAACCATGTTGACTGGTGTTAATAATATTATCCTCATTTTGATTATTTATTAATCAAGTCCTGTATCAGCTACTCCATTTTCTGGCCTGGGACTGATGTCACGCTGACAGGCTCATCTCATTTACCATTTTTAAATATTGGCACAGCATTAGCTGCCTTCAGTCTTCTGGAACTTTCCCAATGCTCCAAAACTTATTGAAAATCAATATTAACAGTCCAGTGAGCTCCTCAGCCAGCTCTTTTAAAATTCTTGCATCTGAATTATCTAGATCTGCTGATTTAAAAATGTCTAACTTTGGCAGTTGTTGTTTAACATCCTCCTAAGATACTAGTGGAATGAAGAGAGTGCTATCATATGATATGACTTCACCTGCTTCTTCCCCAGAAATACAGAACAGAAATACATATTGTATATGCAGGGCCGGCTCCAGGCACCAGCGAAGGAAGCAGGTGCCTGGGACGTCCAACAGAAAGGGGCAGCAGTCCGTCTGTTCTTGGGGCGGCACGTCCGGGTCTGCGGCAACTCCATTGCTCCGCTTCAGTCTTCAGCGGTGGGTCCTTCACTCTCTCTCTTTCTCTTCAGTGGCACTTTGGCAGCAGCTCAATCAGGTTTTTCTTTTTCTTTTTCTTTTTTTTTCTTTGCTGCTTGGGGCAGCAAAAAAACTGGAGCCAGCCCTGTGTATGTGTCTGCCTTTTCTGCATTATTATTGATTATTCTACCATTTTCATCTAGTAATGGACAAAAATGCACAAGAGCAAACTATCCCACTGCATAGAAAAGATAAGAAATATGGCAAGAGATCACCCTGGCTTAACCAGGAGATTTTCAATAATCTAACTCGGTCAAATTACAAAGGACGAACATAAACAAATAACACAAGTATGTAGCGACAAAATTAGAAAAAACAATGCACAAAATGAGATCAAACTAGTTAGGGACATAAAAGGAAACAAGGAAAGATTGTACAAATACATTAGAAGCAAGAGGAAGAGCAAGGACAGAGTAGGCCCATTAATCAATGAGGGGGGAAAAAAATAACAGAAAATGTGGAAATGGCAGAGGTGTTTAATGACTTCTTTGTTTTGGTTTTCACCAAGAAGGTTGGTGGCGATTAGATGTCTAACATAGTGAATGCCAGTGAAAATGAGGTAGGTCTAAAATAGGGAAAGAACAAGTTAAAAATTACTTAGACAAGTTAGATGTCTTCAAATCACCAGGGCTTGATGAAATGCATCCTAGAATACTCAAGGAGTTGACTGAGGAGATATCTGAGCCATTAGCAATTATCTTTCAAAAGTCATGGAAGAGGGGGGACCTTCCAGAAGACTGGAAAAGGGCAAATATAGTGTCCATCTATAAAAAGGGAAACAAGGACAACCCGGGGAATTACAGACAAGTCAGCTTAACTTCTGTACCCAGAAAGATAATGGAGTAAATAATTAAGCAATCAATTTGCAAACACCTAGAAGATAATAAGGTGATAAACAACAGTCAGCATGGATTTGTCATGAACAAATCGTGTCAAACCAACATGGGGGGAAGCAGTAGATGTGGTATAGCTAGACTTTAGTAAGGCTTTTGATACAGTCTTGCATGACCTTCTCATAAACAAACTAGGGAAATACAACCTAGATGGAGCTACTATAAGGTGGGTGCATAAGTGGTTGGAAAATCATTCCCACAGAGTAGTTATCAGTGGTTCACAGTCATGCTGGAAGAGAATAATGAGTGGGGTCCCACAGGGATTGCTTCTGTTCAATATCTTAATCAATTATTTAGATAATGGCATAGAAAGCACACTTATAAAGTTTGTGGATGATACCAAGCTGGGAGGGGCAGCAAGTCTTCTGGAGGATAGGGTTAAAATTCAAAATGATCTGGACAAACTGGAGAAATGGTCTGAAGTAAATAGGATGAAATTCAATAAGGACAAATACAAAGTATTCCACTTAGGAAGGAACAATACGTTGCACTCATACAAAATGGGAAATGACTGCCTAGGAAGGAGAACTGCGGAAACGGATCTGGGGGTCATAGTGGATCACAGGCTAAATATGAGTCAATGGTGTAACGCTGTTGCAAAAAAGCAAACATCATTCTGGGATGTATTAGCAGGAATGTTGTAAATAAGACACAAGAAGTAATTCTTCTGCTCTACTCCACACTGATTAGGCCTCAAGCGGAGTTTTATGTCCAATTCTGGGTGCCACATTTTAGGAAAAATGTGGTCAAATTGGAGAAAATCCAGAGAAAAGCAACAAAAATGTTTAAAGGTCTAGAAAACATGATCTATGAGCGAAGATTGAAAAAATTGGGTTTGTTTAGTCTGGAGAAGAGAAGACTGAGAGGGGACATAACAACAGTTTTCAAGTACATATAAGATTGTTACAAGGAGGAGGGAGAAAAATTGTTCTTCTGAACCTCTGAAGATGGGACAAGAAGCAATGGGCTTGAATTTCAGCAAGGGCGATTTAGGTCGGACATTAGGAAAAACTTCCCAAGTGTCAGGATGGTTAAGCACTGGAATAAATTGCCTAGGGAGGTTGTGGAATCTCCATCATTGGAGGTTTTTAAGAGCAGGTTGGACAAACACCTGTCAGGGATGGTCTAAATAATACTTAGTCCCGCCTTGAGTGCAGGGGACTGGACTAGATGACCTCTCAAGGTCCCTTCCAGTCCTATGATTCTATGAAAACCATTGTCAGGATTCTTTTTGTTCCTAATATACTTTAAAAACTCCTTCCTGTCCTTAACTCTGCTGGCCACAGAGTTCTCTTTGTGTCCCTTTGCTTCCTTTATCAGAAGTCTAGTATATACATATTTTTATAACTGCCTTCACTTCCCTTCTAACCCAGTTTTTTAACCCAATACGGCAGTGGTCCCTAAATTTACCTTGCGCACCCCACTTACCCGTGTCTGCAACCCCCACACTGCTCCTCGGAGCCAAGGCCAGGGGAGACGCAGACAGGGGTAAGGGAGCCAAGGCTGGGGCCATAGCTGTGGGTGGGAGTGGAGCCTCGGCGAGGGGCCTTGGCTGGCAGCCAATGCCCCAGGCGGGGGGTCGGCAGCCAGATTCCCGGGCACCGAGCCAACAGCTGAGGCAGGTGCTAGGAGCGGAGAGGTGTGGCGCTCCCACTAGGTTTTAATAATAAATGCGCAATTCCAATTTCTGTTGTTTTCTCCCCTCGCTCGCAGCGCTGCAGTCTAGGCTATTCAAGAATTTGTTCTCTTTGTGCCTTTGCTCCCTTGATTAATTTTATTCTCAATATCTCAATTCTGTGCTGAGTGCTCAGATCTTCCCTCTTTTTACCTTCCCCTATTGCTGTTAGCTGAACTCCCTCCTAGCCACTCGAGCCAGCCTGTCCCCAGGAGTGTGGCCCCCTTCTACTGCAGTGGACATTGACAGAGACCAGCTCTGTAGCCCAGCAGTTAGAATCAACTGAGCCAGGACTTGAACCAGGGTCTCCTACACACTCAGTGAGTGCTCTAATCACAGGGCTACTGCCTATTCTGAGGGTGGCTGTTCCCCTCTTCTCAGGATAATTTTTGTTGAATTGATACATTCCCACGAAACATTTTGGTTCCAAGAAAACAACATTTTTCGACTGAAAAAGAGTGTCATGAGGCTTTTTCAGCCAGCTCTGATGGTCAGGACCCTGCAGTCTGAACATACTCAGAATGCCTCTGCAACAGGATGCACCTACCCCGCAGCAGCCTCGTTCTCTGTCACAACCAAACTGCCCTTTACTGGGCACATCCCCAGTCACGCCTGTCTTCTCTCAGTGAACAGTTGCAGACACAATAGCAGAAGAGGGAGCTTTCTACCGCCACGTACAGACGATACATTAGGATATTATTTGTACTGCTGTAGTGCCTAGAGGTCCCAGTCGTGCCCCAGGATCCCACCGTGCAGAACAAAAAGATTGTCTTAGTCTGGTCACCCTTTGGGGCAGAGACTGAGACCCCAGCTGGGAGCAAACAGATTGGGAGCAGAAGTGAACAATGAGGTAAACACATGTCCTTCACTCGGGAACTGTCCCATACATCAGGATAACGTTTTACAACCTGCTCCTGGGTCATTCCACTTGTGATCTCTCTTCCATTCACCTTGCGCCTGGAGGGATAACCTCTTGCCCAGTTGCTTACTTAACTGTGATGCTGATGTCATGTCACCTAGAAGGACCGTCAACTTCCCTCACATTCTCTGCCGCTCCACTCAGACCTGCCATTCCTTCTGCCTTCCTGTGCGTTGCATGACTCCAACGGGCACCACTTTACACACTTCAGATTAGATTCTCTAACGTTTACCCGCAATCAGTAAGCCTATAGTCTGAAAACTCGCCCTGATGCCCATGGTTCAAAGCACATAAATGTGTTTAAAGTTAAGTATGTGATCGAGCTCAGTGGGAGTTAACCACATGCTCACTGTTTGCTGACTCAGGGCTGTGTTCCCCCTGAAATCAGCAGGATGAATTGTGGAGTTACCGCACATCTCAACAGGAGCAAGCATGGCGGAACCTAGACCTACGACAACACACTTGCCTCACCGCCAGTGTCTTCAGTGAACACAAAGGAGCCCTGCATACCACCATGGCTCCTCTGGCTGCTGCTTCTGTCCCACTTGTTGAAGGCTGAAATGTTCCTGGTGATGCAGTGAGACAATGGCAGCATGTGAAGCCACGCAGGAGAAACTGGATGAAGACGCAGCTGTCGGATGATTACAGACTGAGGCTGCAGATGGAACTACACACTCCTGGGGCCTGCAATGTATTAGGCAATGAAGATAGCAAGCCAGGCCCTGCTCTTAAGACAAATCATGGAGGGTTTGCAAGCCACCTTTAGGAAAGAGCCCAGGAGCAGTCAGGCTCAGTAGTGTGGCACTAGCTTGCACTAGCGACAGGTACATAGTAGAGTGTAGTGGGGCGATGCCCCCCACACCTTCCTCATACCCAACGTCTGCTGGACTGTCTGCAAGGATTGGTCGCCACAGAGCTCCACTCTATGAATCTGCACCCTGTTGCCTTCCCTGAACCCCCGTTTGCTATTAAATGGGCCTTCATTTTTATCGTTCATGTACAGGTGAGTGCCTGCCTGCTATGCTACCGTGAATGTCACGTGGGAGAGGTACACAACAGAACCCATGATCTGACAGAGTCACTCCTATTCCCTCCTGCAGCCCAGCCTCACGCATTACTCCACACACTAGAACCTCGATTTGATGAACACCTGTCTTACAAACGACCAGTTATACAAACCATTGTTCCCCATGGGGGAAAAATAATCAAAATAGGAGTTCTACTGTATCAGGAAGCTAGTGACTCAAATCAGTCAGCCTGCAGTAGAACCCCCGTTTTACTCGCTAATTGGTGATTGTGCAGTTAATAAAATCAAAAAGTTTATAAAATGGATCATCTCCAGAGAACAGTAGGTGCAACGTGACATCTTCTTCTTGTCCTTCAGACCTCGGCAAAGCGATTTCCAGTGCACTGAAGGCACTGGAATGTGAAAGGGTGTTGACTAGTTCTTCAGTGACATTACTTCTGTTATGTGATTACTGTATTTTCTCTCAGGAAAAAGGGCTTGTAGACAGGTTGTTTGTGAAACTGAGATTCCACTGCACATTCTTACGCACTGCATTGGGGTCCAAGCAGTGTATTCTCATTGCAGTTCCTGCAGTGGCAAAGCACTGACAGAGGGTCTCCTGCATCACATTGGCACGGACTCGTGTAGTGCACCTGTCTCTGCAGAATCTCCATTTTCATTTACAGAGGTAAGTTTCTAGCCCTCATGCCCGCAGAGATGAGCTTCCAAACGTGGATCAAGTGTAAGCCATGCAGCAACATCTGCCAGAGTCTGCAGAGAGCCTGGAATAGTAACTCAAAAGGGCAGACTCCCAGTCCCTAGTCACCTCATTGCATTGCCCATTCTAAAGCCAGGGGATGACACTTCAGTGTTAACGTTAACTATTCTATTGCTGATCGTGTTAGTGGATGGAAGGGGAGAAAAGGGAACACCCAGCTTTCGTACAGCACTTCTTGGCCACAGATCTCAAAGAGCTTCACAAAGGAGGTCAGTATCATTACTCCTATTTCCCAGACACAGAAATGGACACAGCAAGAGGAAGTGATGGGGTGGGAGCGAAACCTGGGAGAAGTGGGAGTTGCTGCCGTGAAGGAGGAAATGTAGGGGAAAGAAAGAAGGAGATGCAGAGAGAGAAGGGGCAGAGAAAGGAGGCCAGGCTATGCAGAAGGATAAAGAGCAGCAGTAGCAGGGCTTAAAGGGAGCCTAAATCCTCTCAGCATGATGCTGAATGTGACAATAAAGGACTGAATAAACTATGAACATGAAAGGGCAGATTCTCCCTATGTTCTGTGTGTAACCTCCCCTTGACAGCAGTGGGGATCCACTGTGGATTGAGGGGACTATGAGGTTCTGAATTGATATCCCAGCTTGTGGACTGTAAACAGATATGGAATCCAGCCCTGTCCTCCCTACGGGCTTGACAGCCCAGAGCTACGCCATGGAAACACTGAACAGCATGTGCTCAGCAGGCAAATATTTTCTTGAAACTAGGCAAACGACTGAGTCCTCACTAAGACCTGGACCCTGCAAACACTTATGCATGTGAGTTGCTTTCTTTACACATCTGCGCAATTCCCATGAACTTACATGGCTACTCATGTGTGCACATGTTTGCAGGATCAGAGTCCAAGTCCGCTGTGCCATCTCCAAGAAAGCTTGATACAGAGTAGGTGGAATATTCACCATCTCCTTGGAGCCAGGCTCCGAGAAGCTGGGATCAGCAGGAGTGCTTCTGCCCAGGGAGGCTGATGTTCTGAACTCTGCCCAGGCTCAGTGGCAGTGGCCTGTTTCCATTCTGCAGCAGCTGCTGCCCTAGGCAGTGCTGCAGGAAGAACAATGAATTGTCACCTAACTAAGTCAGTGGGACAGCACACATACTGTAGGTTCTTTGGGATCTGGATCTTGTGAGCGTTGAGTTCTAGGGACAGGGACAGGGCTGGGAGGGTTTGTAAACAGGATGCAAATGTACAACCCAATTCTGCCATCCTTACACAGGCTACGTCTACACTACCCGCCGTATCGGCGGGTTACAATCGATTGCTCAGGGATCGATATATCGCGTCTCATCTAGACGCAATATATTGATCCCCAAGCGTGCTTATATAGATTCCGGAACTCCACCAACCCCAACGGAGTTGCGGAATCGACAGGGGGAGCCGCAGACATCAATCCCGCGCGGTGAGGACGGGTGAGTAATCCGATCTTAGATATTTGACTTCAGCTACGTTATTCACGTAGCTGAAATTGCGTATCTAAGATCGATTTTTCCCCGTAGTGTAGACCAGCCCACAGAATAAGGGCTCTGAGTGATCCCACTGAATTCAATGGGACTGCTAGCATAATAAGAAACTACTCCATGTCACTAAAGTATCAGAGGGGTAGCTGTGTTAGTCTGGATCTGTAAAAGCAGCAAAGATTCCTGTGCACCTTATAGACTATAGAATGTCACTAAAGTTAGCAGACTATGGCCCTCAGTCTAAGCTGGCACTTTACTCATCACAGCAGAAAAGAGCTGGTTCAGTAACACTGCTCTTTAGCAGACCTCTGCTCCAGTTCCAGATTTTGCTTGGCTTCGCCTGCTATTGTATTCACAGGAGCACTGAGAAACTGGAGTAAGACTTTGTGTAACAGCATGAATGGCCTGCATTTTTCAGAGGAGCAATTACATTGCTTAGGTATTAAATCTCTCACATAACGCATTAAATGAAATAAAAAGAACACACAAAGTTGTGAATTCAGACCACATAAACTACAGTTTCAGGAGATGGACAAAGAGTTTAGCAGATTAAAGAAGTAAATACTGATAGATCCACCCAAAAGATATAAAGCTTTTTGCCACTGTTACTCAGAATTAGCCATTTAGAGGTCATTTAAAATCTACTTACATCAGGGTCTAGCTCTTCCAGTTCATTCTCTAGTGTCCTGAGTTCTTCTTCTGTCAATGCACTAAGGATCTTATCCTCATCCAGATCACGGTATTTCTCCAATTCCTGTCTGTACGACATTTTAGAGAAATCTCAGTTTTTAAATTCTCACGTTCTATGCTGAAGGGTGACCTATAATAATAAAAAAAAAGGGCAAAGTGAAAATGGAGCTCACACCACTGCTGCTATTGGAATGCAAGGTATTCTTCAAATGTGTAACTGCAGATGTATAAGAAGCAAGTAGAAGGGCAGCATGAGCTCCTATTCTGAGTCCTAGTCCCACAGTGAGGCTGCGGGGAAGTACTTAGCGTTCTGAGCAGAACTAGAAATTTACTTCTGTAAAGGTGAACATCAGCAATGACTGTGCAGAGAAGAATACAGTGACCACATTTTACCTTGGCCTATATTTTTTTCCTGGAGGGACAATAAATCACTACTTTCACCAAAACAAAAACTCCCCATGGGATCTAATTCTGGTAACCTTACTCAAACCGAGTAATACTTTCCTCTGTGGCTAGCCCTACTGAAATGCAATGCTCTAGATCAGCAGGATGGTGCAATCTGGTGCTCTGTGCATTTCTGCACACATTCAGAACCTCTGAAAATCTGGACTAAGGCCATGAGTCTCAGAAGTGCAGCAGTTTTCCTTTTAAATTAACTTTCTAAATGGGGGGTGAAGAGAGAAGTCTGGAACAATCAGGAAGCAGATACACAGGCTATGTAACTCAGGAGGTGATCAAAGTTCAGTAAGCTTTGCTAAAATGATGCATGCCATCATGATGTATTTATCTGCATATGTGAACTGATTGGTTAATGTAGTTCTACACTTTAATATTATTTACCTCTGAGAAGGTAAACAATGGAAACTAACTAACTGACCATATGATTTGTCAATCAATTACGAGCAAGGCTTTTTCTCACGTACTTCATATAAAATAATGATGCATATAGAGAGAGAGGAGATGCTATCACCTCTCAGTGCAGTAATTGATACATTTAAATGGAATTAACAAAATAGCCAATAATGGAGTCTTAGCTGTGAAGATGTAGTTCTTTTAAAACTCTAGGTATTTAAAAAGGTATTATAACAACCTGAAATAATAGCTAACACATACACGGATATGCACCCAGGCATATCTAAAAATATATTTACTTATATTTTTCACCTGGAAAGTTTGCTTTCGATACATAAAGTTTTCAAAGCACTTAAGTCTCTTCCCGAAGGTCCCATGGAAATTAGATGGCTTTAAAAACATTACAAACATCACCTATTCTATCAATTTCAAGGGGCAGGGGGATGGGGATCTTCTCTTGCCATTGTCTTCTGTAATATCTGGAAGAGGATGATGTATGAGCCCATATATTTCATATGACTCCTTTTCATTAAACTGGAATTTTTCCCTATCTCCATAAATGACCATTTTACCTTTTTGATTTTAGCTTCTTCACTTTCTCTGAGTTCTTTTGTGCTGCACAGCCCTAGCCAGACTTCTCTAGCTTTTCCCAAACCAATCCACAGTCAATCATGCACTTTTAGGGTATATTTTACTTCCCCAATACATTTTCATTAACTGAGAACTTCCTGTATCACAACTGCTGTTCTGATTAGAAAAATAACCTTTACACTGGTCACAAAAGTGAACATTAAACATACAGCATTTGACAGCATGTTGTTAAGTTTAAGGCAGCCAGCAAATACTTTGCTTCCCATGTTTGTGATCATAATTCAAATATAACATCCATTTCTTTGCTCAAAGTCTGCGTGCCCTATGACACTGCAGAGTCGTACCCTTTACACAATCCCATTTAAAAGCAGTCACAATTTTCCAGGCATGACGACATCAGCTCAGGCTTGATACAGTAGGGATAAGCCACTAGCAGGACTCATCTGTTTTAAATTGCTAAATTGGGGCCAGGCATATCGAGGGCAGGAATAATATAACCCGGTAGTCTGGAGAAGGAAGCACAAATTGTATTTGCATTTTCTGGATCTGGCACTTGGATGAACGGAACAGCTTTGGATTCCAATACTCCTAATCACCAATGTTGCTTAAGCAGATTTGCAGTGTCAAACAACTTATATGCTAGTGCTCAGACATCTCTCATCCAGGCAAGTACTGCTGAGCAGGGAGGGTGGAAGGGTATCTGTCATTCATGCAGGGCCCTTGTTCCCAACCCCAGACTGGTTAGCCTTCTGGGCCAGCTGCAAAGCAGACCCTCTCTAGTGGGTTTCAGAGAAAGGGATAGGCTTTGGGGGTGACTGAATGGGAGGAGATTCTCATTGTTATTTTAATGTTCATGTCTAGTTTGGATGGGCCCAATTCTGCAAAGTATCGAAGGAATCCATTTTGAAGCACTTGGAGGAGAGGAAGGTGATCAGGAACAGTCAGCATGGATTCACCAAGGGCAAGTCATGCCTGACAAACCTGATTGCCTTCTATGATGAGATAACTGGCTATGGGGAAAGTGGTGGATGTGATATATCTTAACTTTATCAAAGCTTTTGATATGGTCTCCCACAGTATTCTTGCCGGCAAGTTAAAGAAATATGGGCTGGATGAATGGACTCTAAGGTGGATAGAAAGCTGGTTAGATCATCAGGCTCAACGGGTAGTGATCAATGGCTCGATGTCTAGTTGGCAGCTGGTATCAAGTGGAGTCGCCCCACGGATTGGTCCTGGGGCCGCTTTTGTTCAACATCTTTATTAATGATCTGGATGAGGGGATGAGTTGCACCCTCAGCAGGTTCACAGGTGTCACTAAGATGGGGGGAGAGGTAGATACACTGGAGGGTAGGGATAGGATCCAGTGTGTCCTAGACAAATTGGAGGATTGGGCCAAAAGAAATCTGATGAGGTTCAAGAAGGACAAGTGCAGAGTTCTGCATTTAGGACGGAAGAATCCCATGCACCGCTACAGACTGGGGACCAACTGGCTAAGTGGCAGTTCTAGAGAAAAGGACCTGGGGATTATAGTGGATGAGAAGCTGGATATAAGTCAGCAGTGTGCCCTTGTTGCCAAGAAGGCCAATAGCACATTGAGCTGTATTAGTAGGAGCATTGCCAGCAGATCAAGGGAAGTGATTATTCCCCTCTATTTGACACTGGTGAGGCCACACCTGGAGTATTGCGTCCAGTTTTGGTCCTCCCACTACAGAAACGATGTGGGCAAATTGGAGAGAGTCCAGTGAAGGGCAACAAAAATGATTAGGGGGCTGGGGCACATGACTTACGAGGAGAGGCTGAGGGACCTGGGGTTATTTAGTCTGCAGAAGAGAAGAGTGAGGGGAGATTTGATAGCAGCCTTCAACTATCTGAAGTGGGGTTCCAAAGAGGATGGAGCTCAGCTGTTCTCAGTGGTGGCAGATGACAGAAGCAGCAGCAATGATCTCAAGTTGCATCGGGGGAGGTTTAGGTTGGATATCAGGAAAACCTTTTTTACTAGGAGGGTGGTGAAGCACTGGAATGGGCAACCTAGGGAGGTGGTGGAATCTCCATTCTTAGAGGTCTTTAAGGCCCAGCTTGAAAGAGCTCTGGTTGGGATGATTTAGTGGCTGTTGGTCCTGCTTTGAGCAGGGGGTTGGACTAGATGACCTCCTGAGGTCTCTTCCAACCCTAATCTTCTATGATTCTATGAAAGTGCTGAGTCAATATGAACTGAGGGCACTGTGCATGTCTCAGGGTTGGGTCCTGTTTTGTGCTGTGCCTATTTTAATGACTGCGAAAATAAAATAACCCAAGAGAAACAGACTGCATGAGCTCATCTGATATGCTGATATCCGCGTCATGGTTCAAAAATCACTTCTTGTGCCTGCCGGCCTGCACTGACCCTGGGTGGCAATGCCTATGTTGGTTGCAACTTTAACTCTGATGTAGTTCCTGTCTCCACAACAAAAGGATGTGGCTCCACACCTAGCACAAGACAGGCAGAGACCAGCAAAGCAAGTGACTCTGCAGCAATCTAACCTTTAACTCACCCATGCTGAGAGGGAGACAAAGGAGGGGGAAGGGTTTGATTGTAGACAGCAGCCTGGGACGTTGCTGTTGGAAAGCGTGTCCCAAAGTTTGGTGTTAGACTCCTACAGGTCTCAAAAGTATCCGCGAGGGAGTGATCTGAGGCCTGCAGCACAGAGCAAAGTTTGCAGCTGTGACTGCCAAGGACAGGTGTGAACAGCCGAGCTGCTATCCCCAGAGGCCGAGCAATGCGTGTGGAAGTCTCTCCCAGCCGACTGAGGTATTTGCTAGAGTAGTGGAACTGAAGGACCAGTGTTTATGACCGTAGAGAACACGCCCGAGGCACTAGCAGTATAATAGGGAAGTACGAGGTTTGGTTTGGTGACAGACCGCCTAAATGGAGCCAGATGGCCTCATGCGAAACCCAACAGCCTGCTCCTCAGGAAACCACCTCTCTGACCCCTAGGACAAAGGGCCAACACTGGCTAAGGTGATGGGGGAATTGTGGGTGCCCAATGTGAGACACGCAGCAGGGGCCTTGTGGGGGGCTGGGGCATTTCTGTGTCCCCACAGTCCCTGTGGTGGGGTGGTTACCCGCTCCTGCCCCGAGGGGTTTAAAAAGCAGCCCTGGAGAGGGCTGCAGCTCTAAAAGCTGGGCTGATTGGGGAAGCAGCTGCAGCTGGGCCATGCCCCAATCAGCCACAGCTGGCCTGTATAAAGAGGCTGTGAGCCAGGAGCCCAAACACTCTCCCTCTGCCTGTAGAGGGAGAAGGGCCTGGCCGCAGGGAGCTGGACACAGGGTACCTGAGTGGAGCAGGGCTGGGGAAAGGCAGAGGCACGGGGGAGCTCCAGCCTGGAAAGCCCCAGGCTGTGGCCTAGCAGAAGGCCAACAGGTACTGGGGGTTGCAGAGGGCAGCCCAAGGGTAGGCAAAGGCAGCAGGTCCAAACCCAACCTTGCCAGTGATGAGTGGCTGATCTTGCAGTTGGCCCCAGGGCGCGGGCCTAGATAATGAGTGGCAGTAGCCTGATACTGAGGCGAGGTGGGGATAGTGGGTATGGGTTCCCCTGGGAGGGGAAGACCCTGAGAGAAAGAGCCAGGGAGCAGCACCCCAGGTAAAAGGGGCACCAGGTCCTGGGAGGACACGGGGGGCCAACAGCAAGCAGAAAGGCGGATCACCAGCCAGCAGAGGGTGCTCTGGACACTAATTCCCTAGAACACCAGCAGGAGGCGCCGCAGGGTGAGTCAGCTCGCTTACAGTCCCCAGTTCAAGTTATTTATAATGACCTCCCTGTTTGTAGCACAGAAAGGATTCTCCACCCAAAGACAAGACAGGTCCCTTTCCCTCGCTCTCCTTGTGAGAGGGGGTCAAAGGAAGAGAAAAGAAAGGCAAAAGTGCCCTGTCTCTTAAGCCGTCTGTCTGGGGCCAGCCCTGGGGGCTTCGTTGATCAGCTGCTCTACTGTCTTCAGTTAGGGTCCATGGTCCACCTCCAGCCCCTCCTCTTGGGACACTGCTTTCCCACTGGGCCATGCAGCTTCAGGGCTGTGAGGCCTGGCTGACCAATCTGTGGTCAGTCATCCCTGAGGTGGAGCAGTCTTCACCCTGTCCTCCACCCCTTTCTGTGGCAAGTTCCCCTTTCCAAGCACCCCCCTCCTCGCTAGTGTGGAACAAGCCCAGAGGAGCTGATCTCTCTACTCTCCACCAGAGCCAGTGCGACTTCCCAACAGTGCCAGGCACCCACCTTCTGCGAATCTCCCCTTTGCAGCCCCTGCCCCCCCCCCTCGCACTAAGCCACCAGCCAGGGCACTGACAGAGTCAGCCCGAACGGCAACTGGTCCCATGGGCATCCAGTGAGGAGCCCGCTAACTTCACTCACATGCAGGATGACCAGATGAGAGGGAGAAAATATCAGGACACACGGGAGTCCGCTGGCGGAGTGGAAAAAAGAAAGAGTGCTGCCAGTGGAGCAAAATAAATAAATAAACAAACATTTAAAAAATCAAAGATCAGTCGGACGCGGGACAAACACCTAAATATCGGGACGGTCTCAATTTTATCAAGACGTCTGGTCACCCTACTCACATGTTTTAAACACAAAAAGAATTAACCACACTAGTGCCATACTATGGATGTGGATGTAAATGCACAAATGTCAGGAAATTCAAACATACTCCTTCCCAAATGACCTCTCACATAACAAACACCAGAGAATTTTACTCAGCAATTCCTGTATCAAAGTGATAATTTCTGTTTGAGCTAGAGTATTTCTTTGATAAAGAGACTTCAACTGGATTTAATGACTCCAAGTGATGGAGAATCTCCCATGTCCTTGTCTGAGCTGTTCCACTGGTTAATTACCGTCAGTTAAACAGTTGTACCTTATATCCAGTCTGAATCGGAATAGCTTCAATTTCCAGCCATTCCATTTTGCTCTGCCTTTGCAATGTATTCTGAAAGTAGCCAAGCTCAGGCAGTTATTGGAACCCTAACTCTGAATTCCCAGACTGCTGGGCCTTTGAAATCTCAGCTATAACCCAACATTGATTAAATATTTTACATTTAAATCCCTTGGTTGGTTTTGTGTTTAAGAATTGTTTTTGATCACACACAAGAGCACATAGTCATACAAATTTAAACACAAAATGACCCTCAGAACCATGAATGATTTATAGCCCTTGAAGACGCTTCATTATAGTACTGACAATTTTCTCTCATGCTTGGTAACCAGCTCCGTTCCTTTTCACTCCCTGGTGGCCTCACGCTGTACATCACTACAGAACAGCAGCACATATACCATTCAGAGGTCATCTGGATTCTAGTTACACGAAAGTGCCAAGAGGAAACAAAGAGTTGTGATCTTGAGACTGTAAACATCTCCTCTTAGCAGGCTTCTTTCTGCTGCTGTGTAATTGATCAATCATGCCTGATCTTAGCCTAAATCGAGTACTCACACAGCTGTCCCCCTCATAAAGCTGTCAATCCGAGCTACCATGCAGATTGCAGTGTTTGCTGTGGTAAAGAAGGTGACATGAACCAGGAGAAACATAGATATCCATAGGCCATACGAGGGCTGTTATAGTCAACCTCTGCCTCAGTTTCCCCATCTGTAAAATGGGGATAAAGATTCTGCCCTTTGTAAAGCATTTTGTAATGTGGTGATGAGATGAGCTATGTAAGTGCTAGGTATTAGTATTGCCAGAGCTATGGCAATCACTGATTACATACTAAAGCAACAGGTAAACAGATCAGAGCAGTGTGAGCTACAACTCCAGACTGGAAATATAGGGATACAAATAAATGCTTGCCTGACAAAAGCCAAAAATCTATAGGAAAATATCTCCCAGGTTTACAGGTGGAGAAGCAAACAAGGGAGCTTCTTCCCTAATGTGACACCAGTTGACTAAGTCAAGCTGCCAACTTTCAGACAGAAGCACAGCAAAAAACTCCATGTTCTCAATTCAGCCTTGTTTTTAAATTTCACTAGTGGGTTGTGCAAGGCTTGCTCTGGATTGCCCTAGCTCTAGGACCATCTCTCATGGGAGTGTGCAGGGTTTTGGTTTATATGATCCTTTTGCAGGAGTTAAGTAAAATCTGAGTCATAAGTCAGAACCATTATTTTTAAATTATATAAACTTCACATAAATCACCCTCTTTGGAGCTTTTTCTTTGGCCTGTAGTATGATTTGCGAGATAAACAAGAGATACATTGGATACACAGTAGGTGCCCAATCATTAAAAGTTAATGATAACCAAACATTCTGTGACTACATTTACTGTTAATTGCATGGGCTGGGGCAGATTATATCTAAGGCACAACATGAGGGGGCAGAGGGTTACAGTGAAGAGACGGAGAGATTAGGGCCTTAAATGTTCTAATTTTGGACCCTGAGATCATGGATCCCAGGAAGCCTGATCTCTCACAGATCCCAATGACTTCTGTTAGAGTTGTGAGCACTCCGCATTTTGGGAACACCAGGACCTCGGTGTCTCGTGCAGAAGTGCCCAGAATTAGGGGCTGATCCATTACCCGCTGGAGACATAGGCAGGGAAAGACACCCATTGACTCCAGCAGACATTGGATCAGGTCCTTAGTGAATCCTTCAGAAAATTTGGGCCCAGGCGACTTGCCCAAGGACTTACAGCAAATCAATGGCAGTGTCAGGTCTAGAACTCAGGAGGATCCTTCTTGATCTCACTTGCACTGGTTTGAATCAGGAAGAAATCTAGAGAGTTAACACTGGTGTAAGCATATTCAGAAATAGGCTTCTCTGATCATGTTTCTTTCCTGCCTTGCACCTCGTGTTGTCCCTTACACCTGTGCTGATGGGTGTAAAATGCAGCCACTCTGATCTGAGACCATTTACACGCACTTTGCGTAGGTGTTAACAATGACACAAGGAGCAGGGCCCTGGAGAATTATGCTCCCTGTCTCTCAGTCCCATGATCAGTGCCCTAGACCATGCTCCCAACTCATGCGGTGGACCAGTCAATGCGCAGTTAATCTCAGGCACTAGCTTTAAATGAAGCATGTTTACTGAGACGTGAATATTTGTTACTATTACCAAGTGTCAAGTCTTCGGTCTGGAGAGCAAGAATAAATACCTAAGATCCGTCCTTTTATGGGGCTGCTTTCTGACATGTGTGCGCTGATTTGTTTTCTGGCTGATTTCGTTCTCTTAGTCAGAAAGGAAAGTACCTTTTTAACAAGTGATAAATATGGACCCCAGCAACTGTGCCAAACATCCCTTCTCTGCTCAAGTCCACACTGCTGCCTCTAACACATGGGAGGCTGAAAGAGACAGAGCTACAGAGAGATTCACTGCAAAAATGCAACTAAATAATGCCTCTTTTGCAGAACGGAGAGCTAAATTCTGCCCTATCCAAACTTCCTTGTGTGACCATATAGGAGCACGTGGGATTACACAGGGTGGAAGTCAGGACAGAGTCTGATCCCTTTCATTTCAAGAGCAGACACACCCATCTTCTGCCCCTATTAATTTATGCTGTTGAATCTCTCATTGTTGCTACCAGTCTTTGTGCACCTTCCTAGTTCAGCTCCCGCCAATTACAAAAACCAACTGATCTGACGGGTGAGTGTAAATATTGCAAGCATAGAGGCAGTGGGGATGGAGAAGGCTGCTCAGGAAGAGATCTGTACCCAGGCTGAGCTAACTGCATCACAGCTACATTGGGAAGGTGCCAGGGTTGTACTTTGACAATGGCTAGCTCAGCAGGTAGGCTCCAGAGTACATTTTGCTTTGCAAAGTAGCTCTTGGAGGTTCTTGAGTGTCAGTGCTCTGGCAAGACTGGCAAGAAACCTAGGGGCAGTCTAGCCACTATAGATCCACTGGTCATTTCCTAACTGCCAGCCCTGCATGAAAACCAAGGAGGGCTCCCACAGACCCTTCCTCTTGTACGATGCATGGGCCAGAACAGATTCCAGCTCCCCAGAAGTGTTTCAGCTCTTGTCTGCCCTTCTAACAGCAGTGTAAGCAGAGGTCTGACTAAGCTCTCCCCTGCCTTCCATTGAGGAACTGGGGAAAGAGGCCTCAGGAGCAGATCGTGTTTGGACAGACACACATGCTTTGCCAAAGTAATCAATTTGGCTGTTTGGGGTTAAAATTCACTTAAGTCTTTCATGCAGGGGTAATTAAATGATGTTGTTATTGTATGAGGAAAGGGCAGCAGACCTATACTTAATATGCCTATTCTAATTTATTTATTGTGCCTTAATTTAGAGGGATCGTCCTAACTGGAACCTTAGTCACTAAGCAGGAGGTACTTTCGGGTCACTGTTGTGCTGGGCTGGCCTTACCATGAGGTGAACTGCGGAGGCCGCCTCAGGTGCCAGACTTGGAGGGGGGGGGCGTCACTAGGACCCAGAGTGTAGAAAATTGTGTCTGCTGCTGGTGCATATGTATTCTCCCTGCTCTAGACGCACAGAGATGGTGGAGTGCTGTGCTGGAGGAAGGAGGGCACAAGTGACATAACAGGCAGACAGGAGAAAAGGTGAGAGGGAATAACAGAAAGCAGCAGGAGCTGCAGGGAGAGAGAGGAGGAGGAGCCTCTTATGTACCTCTCTAGCACCCGCAGGAGCCTGGACTGATTCACACCAGCTTGTCAGGGAGCTTCCTGTTTCCTGCTGCTTCCCTGAACCCGCTTGAGGAGAACAGGCAGTCAGCTGAAGTAGTAGGAGCCAGTTAGGCCCTTAAGATGCTGATATCCTCCCTCACTCAGCCCCTGCTACCAGCCTGCTTATTTGTCCCCTTCAGCTGAGTATTGAGAGCCACTGTAGCTGGCACAGAAGAGCAGTCATGAGTGGAAGAAGAAAACGCCCCTCTGGGGCAGCATTCAGAAAAGGAAAGAAAGCAAAGGAAGCTTTGCTATCTAAGCAGGAAGGAGCTCTCCTGAGATACATAGACACAAAGGTTCACAGTGAGCCTTTCCAGCCAGTAGCTTCAGCACAGTGAGGATGTGATGGTGAGGAAGATGCCTGATCTTTCAGTTAGTCGAGTGCCGGTGACCCTGGCAGCTACTGCAGCATCCATATCTCCATCTCAAATGGATGTAACACTGCACATTCCTGAAGAAAGTGTAGATCAGATAAGAGTGTGGTGGAGGCACAAGGAAAGTTGCTGCTGAGTTTAGTTCCTTAAGTCGAGATGATCCAGGACTGTGGAGCCACTTGAGCAGTAGCCTGAGGGACTTTCCTTGTACTGCATGGCCATAGCAAGTGAAACTTCATGTTTCCCAAAGATAATGAAATAGAAGTTTCATCCAACACATTACTGTGTGAAATCCCCAATGGGGACAAAGTGGAGACGCCCATGGCTATGTATACTAAAAATCCAGAATGCTGCATACTGTTTTTGTAGCAACTCTTCCAGTCTAATGTTCCAGCCACATTGGGTTCTACAGGAAAAAGGATAGGAAAATCTGGCTAGAAATCTGGCACGCCAAGAGAAGGCAGCAAATCACAGAGGCATTCCATAGTTGGAAAGAGCTTGAGATGAGACTAAGGTTAAAGGCCACATATGTGATCAGCATCAAGAGAAGATTGCACCAGAGTCTCTTTACTGGCAAAATGTTCCGAAAAGTCCTTGGCATTGTGAGAATGCTGCTACCCAAAACCTAGCACTGCGTGGCACTTCAGATCAGCTGTATGGTGCCAAACAATAGAAACTTCCTTAAATTGTGGAGCTTGAGGGCAGAGTTTGATGCTGTACTCCAGGAGCTCTAAAAAAAATGAAGGTCACCACCCACAAAATGTACACACACCACGACCTTGGAAAAACAATTCAAAATGAGATCATACAGTTACTGGCAACAAAAGTCAAACAGAAGATTGTGGCAGATCTGAAGTCAGCAAGATATTACTGTGTTATTCTGGACCGCACACCTGACATCAGACATACGGAAAAAATGACTTTAATGGTGCATTTTGTAACAACAACAGAACCTACTGAAAATGTCCCTGCAATGGTGTCTGTTAGAGAGCATTTTCTAGAATGTATTGACATTGATGATACTACAGGAGCTGGTATGACAAATGTGCTTCTTAAAAAGCTGAAAGATACAGGAATTGTAATAGCTGACATGAGAGGTCAGGGCTACGATGTTGGTGCCAACATGAGAGGAAAGAACAAAGGAGTGCAGACACGGATCCGAGAGTTAAACCCTTGAGCTTTTTTTGTCGCATGCAGTTTTCAGTCATTGAACTTTGTGGTCAGTGATGCAGCATCAGCTTCTAGTGAGGCTGCTGAATTTTTTAATGTAATTCAAACCATCTATGCATTTTTCTCTGCATCAACTCATCAATGGCAAATTTTGAAACAACATCTCGGAACATCCTCTCTGAGGCTGAAACCACTGGGTGCTACACGATGGTAAAGTCGAGTGGAGGCGTTAAAATCTATCAAACACCACATTGGGTAGACAGATGATGCCATAAGTTGCCATTATGGAGGATGATGCTATGACAGGAACTGTTTGTGGGAGAACAGTAGCAGAAGGAAATGGAATCACCAGAAACATATATAACTTCACATTTCTGTGTGGCTTTGTGTTGGGGCATGACATACTGTTTGAAATAAATCTTGTATGCAAGAGACTCCAAGGTGTTGCCCTTGATATATCTGGAGCAATGGAACAACTGGACAAAGCAAAGTCATACCTACAGTCTTACCGGTCAGATGAGGGATTTCAAAACGTTCTGAAGAGTGCACAGAAGTTGGCAGAGGAACTTCACATTGAAGCTATTTTCCCACCCATTCAAGAATACAAGAGTCACTGAAGAAGACGACATTTTGATTACGAGGCACAGGAGAATCCCATAAGAGACCCCAAACAACAATTCAAAGTTGAATTCTTTAACCAGGTGCTAGATTGTGCAATACAGTCAGTTGAAGAACGTTTCATGCAGCTCAAGGAACACAGCAGTATATTTGGGATGTTGTAGGATATTCCAAAACTCCTCACTATACCTGAAGAAGACCTACACTAGCAATGCAGAGCATTAGAGACAGTGTTGACACATGATGACAGGCACAATATTGATGCGAGTGATTTTGGTGATGAACTGAAAATCCTTTCAAGATACATTTCAGCAGGATCAACTCCAAAGGCTGTTCTGGAATATATGTGCACAAATAAGATGACTACCTTCTTTCCAAATTCTTTTGTTGTTCTGTGGATACTTCTAACGCTTCCTGTAACAGTTGCCAGTGGAGAACGCAGCTTCTCCAAGCTGAAGTTAATAAAAACACATCTATGCTCCACAATGACACAGGAGAGGCTGGTTGGCCTTGCAACCATCTCAGTCGAGCATGTGCTGGCCCAGACTGTGGACCTTCAGGAAGCAGTTCAAATCTTTGCAACCAAGAAGACACGGAAAGCACCATTTTGATTATTCAAACAGATAAAAATGCCAGTGTTTACTATGCAGACAAGAAAAGTTACATTTGCTGTTCAGGCATTTGAAAGTCAAGTGTTACTTAAAATTTTTGAACAAGATATTTTAAGTTGTTTGTTCTCCTTTATTGGGGCAGATAGCAGAGCAGTATCACGAGAGGGGTAGAACAGGAAGAAGGCAGAATTGAGAACTTTCAAATTTTTGGCCCAAGTGAGGGGACATCATTTGAGCTCCCTTGCCAAAATGTTGTGGGCTGTCTCTGCTGTTGTGGTGTTTTCCCAAATTAATGGTGTGTTCCCTCTCCCCTTACTAAAAGTTTTCACTTGTTACACACAACTCAGTGCTTGTGAGGGGGCAGTATTGCCTCTTAATCTACACTTACACTATCTACACTGCAAACTAAGGATGCGATTCCCAGTTCGCATAGATACACTCATGCTAGCTCTCAGCTGAGCTAGCACGCCAACAATATTAGTGTAGCCATGGTAGCACAGGCAGCAGTGGCATGGGCTAGTTGCCCAGAGTTCATAACCATCAGATTCAGGCGGGTTTGTACTTGGGGCGGCTAGCCCATGCTGTAGACCTTGCTGCTGCAGCTGCAGCTACACAACTATTTTTAGCACGGTAGCTCAATGAGACCTAGTGCAAGTATTACTTCTGGGGGAATTCTGGCCCACTACACACATGCAGAATTCATGTCCCCTGCAGATTTTTTCTCCCCTATAGAAAATGCATTCTGCTGGAGAGGTGCTGCCGCTATTATTCAGAGTTCTGTATAATATGCCTAGTAAGGAATCTATTTGTCAAAAATCACTTCCTCAATCTTTTTGTTGTTGTCTGTATTGTTGCAGACATACTTGTTGACAGGTATTCTGAAATAAATTGCCAAAATAATTGAAACTTATATTGTGCTTATATTGTGTGATTTTGACAAATATGCAGAATTTTAAAATACCGTGTGCAGAATTTTTTATTTGTTGGCACAGAATTCCCCCAGGAGTAGAGTATGTCTGTTCCAGCTGGGAACCAGAACCCCGGCCTCCAGAGTAGATGTAGCTTTAGAAGCACCCAGAGGTGATGTTTAGTTTTCTCAGATTTCTGGGAGGGGGCTCAAGATGGTTCTGTTTTGTAACGTTACGCCCCCCCCGCCCCCCCGTTATTGAACCTGGCGCTTCTTGCTGCCAACACCACTTGGCAGAAGGGTTACAGGATAAAAACTTTTGTTAGCCAGGAACATAAATGTACAGGAATCTGAATATACAAAGGCCCAAGTTTACACACTAAGCTGATGTCACTTTTCAGACTAGAACTGCACCATAGGGTGAACTGCAAAGGTAAAGAGGCAGATCCTCAGCTGGTGTAACTTGGTGTTGCTCCAAGCCAGTCGACTTCAGTGGCACTGCAGCAGATGAGGACCTGGCCCAGAACATTAATGCTGAATGGCCATGCCTGTTCTCTGGATTAAGAGAGGGGCTGTCAAACTGGCCCATCCCACTGGAACACATTTCATTAAAATGGAATATATATGTAAGATACATGTGTATAGATAGAAACTATTGATGCGAATGCACCTCAGAGATTAATTATTGGGGTCCTTAAATGCCTACTGCTATGTCTGAAAAGTAACATGGATTATGGCATTGCAGCAGCACACATTCTAATTACAGGTGAACTGCAGAGCTAAAATTAAAACTCTTTGTACTAAAATAGCTCCTAAGTAATTAAGTACAGGGCCCGATTCTCCATTCTGTTACACTGGTTCCATACCAGCATAGTTCCATGAAATAATGGGAACTGCACCAGCATAAAACTGGTGTAATGAATAGAAAATCTGGCCTATACTATTTAATTAAGCTAAATCATTAATTCAAACTCTAATAATGAAATACAGATTGAGTTAAAAAATCTGCAAGTGCTTGGAAGAGAATGAAGTCATGGACAATAAACCAGCAATGGATTTACAAAGGATAAATCACAAGGAATTGCTTTTGGGGAAGGAATTACAAATTTAGCAGAAGCAGAGAATACAGTAATTGCAACACAGTGATTCATGACACCTTACTTGAAAAATTAATACAAACTGCCTTTGATAAGAATACTGTGAAACGGATCAAAACAAGTGCTCAAGAAATAATGGGTAATAAATCGCAATGCACTGCCTGGTGGGGTATTAGGACCTGGCGCCTAACGTTCCCAAAGATGTGGCACTTAGTGCTGTACACTTATAAATACTTTCAACACACTAAACATGAAGGGGAGTCCTCTTTCTGCCAGCCATTTCCTAACAGAACACCACTCACAATGACCAAAAGTACAAGGACAGGCTCACAAATTACAGACTGATTTTTTTGATCGAGTGGATCCGAATCCTATTCCTGGGACAGTTCGGTGGAAGAGCTGTAAGCAGAAAATGGATGTGTCCTGTGAATAGGATTCTACATCACACTATTCACAGGCAGCAAGCCCTGAATCAAGATTGGGAGTGAGAATTTTATCAAAGGCAAAGATTAAGTCCAGTGAACAGCTGCGCTTTACAGAAATAGGGGAACGAATAAACTAGGCACCTGATGTACAGGAAGGGCAGAGCTGGGCATCTGTGTGTTTCAGGGATATTTGGAATGGATGCCAATGTTCATGAAAGTCCCTCTTCACTGTGGCTTTCAGGTTCTCTGCAAGTGCCGGTCTAATTTAACTTGTGCCTCATTAAATTGTTGTCAGGCTCATTCTTCAGGGAATTTGCCAGGGCTGAGGAGCCAATGTGTTATACAAAGTGAAACAAATAGAAAATAAACTGTCGGGCGGGGTGTGAGATCAGCAGGGTTCAGAACAGCTTTGATCACTTACTGGGAAAATTCAGTGGTAAAAGGTAAACCAATAACCAGAGCTTGTTAATGGCTCTAGCCGCCTGCTTTGGGGCTCAGAGGAGATTCTCCCTGGGCCAGGCTAGCCCAGAACTGCAGGGAGTCTCCTACGCCCCTTTCAAGCATCGGGGGAGGCATGGGACTGACTGGGACAGATGACCCAGCCATGGGATCCAGTCTAGCAGTGCCCAGGGCCCCATCCCCTACAGTCCCCACGCCCCTGGCAGAGCGGGACAAACCCGCTCGCCCGCCCCCAAGTCCGTGCAGCCCTAGAGGGAAGCGCAGGACCCCGACCCCGACCCCGCTTGTGGTTCCCGGGCTGCTCCTCGGCTCCCAGCCCCTGTGCCCAGCCCCCGGCGCGGCCCTGCGGCGGCGCCCTGCTCGCAGCGCCAGCCGGGCGCTATTTATAGAGCCGCTGCGCTGCCGCTGGTCCTGCTTGGTGACAGCCGAATATTTTGCCCAGATATGGGCCGGGGCCGCGGGGCGCTGGGGGCCGGGAGGGACCCCGGCGCAGCGCTTACCCGCTCGGGCGCAGGGCCGGGGAAGGCCAGGCGCACGGAGGGCGCAGGTCCGAGGGGCCGCAGGTGCTGCCGCCGCGTCCTGCCGGGGCGCGAGGATGCGCTGACCTGCGCGCGTTTCTGCGGAGGCGGCTCCGATAGCCGGCGCGCGCAGCCTCCCGACGCTGCCACTCAAGCGGGTGGCCGGGCCTCCGAGCGCGACCCAGCGGCCGCCGGCGCTGCCGAGGCGCGCTACAGGACACGGGGCATTGGGAAGACAGAATCATGAGCGATGGAATCATCAGAAACTATGCCCTCAGCCCGCCCATTACCCCTAAACCCGCTCTTCCACCGAACCAACTCCCACCCCCCAACAGCCCTCCACCCCAATCCCCCAACCTAACTCCAACCACCCCAATCCCCCACAGCCCTCCAACCCCTAATCCCCAACCTACTCCACCCCAAACCCAAGCCCCCCAACAGCCCTTCCACCCCTAATCCCCAACCTACCTTCCACCCTCCCCACCCTAACCCGCCCTCCACCCCCAACCCCAATCCCCCACAGCCCTTTCCACCGCCTAATCCCTCCAACCTACCTTCCACCCCTCCCAGCCCTAACCGACCTTCCACCCCAACCCCAATCCCCCAACAAACCTTCCACCCCTAATCCCCCAACCCACCCAATCACCTTCAACCCCCTGCCCACCCAATCCCTGCCCCACCCTAACCCCAATCCCCCAGAACAGCCTTCACCCCTAATCCCCCCAACCACCCCCAACTTACTCCCACCCCTCCCAGCCCTAAGCTGCCCTTCACCCACACCCATGTCCCAATCCCAACAGCCCTCCACCCCAACCCCCCACCCCCAATCTACCTTCCACCCCTCCCCAGCCTAACCCCTCCACCCAACCCCAATCCCATCCCCCAACAAGCCCTTCCACCCAAACCCCCCAACCACGCCCACAGTCTACCTCCACCCTCCCAGCCCTAACCCGCCCTTCCCCACCCCAATCCCAACCCCCAACACCTTCCAACCCCAATCCCCAACCACCCAATCACTTCCACCGCCCTGCCCCAGCACTAACTGCCCTCCACCCACCAGCCCCAATCAACCCAACACCCAATCTACCTTCCACCCTCCACCCCAGTCCTAAACACCCTAGCCACCCCCCCAGCCCTAAGCCCCCACGCCCTCCATCCCCCACGCAATCCCCCCCACCTCCCCAATCGACCTTCACCTCCCACCCCCAGCCCATCCCACACTCCAACCCCCCCATACACTACCCCCCAACTGACCTCCACCCCGAACCTAAATCCCCCCCACCACCCCAACTACCTTCCACCCCCATTCGAACTAATCCCTCGACCGACTTCCACCCCCAACCCAGTCAGCCCCCCAACACCCTACACTCACCAGCCCCATCCCACCCACCCCAACTAACCGTTCCACCCCCACCGCCAACCCAATCCCCCAACTACTGCACCCCACTGAACTAACGCCCAAACACCAATACCTCCACCCCCACCAAAACCTAATCCCGCAACCGCCCTACCACCCCTCCCCACCCCAATCCCATCCGCCCCACCGCCCAACCACCCTTCCACCCCAACACCTCCTCCTCCCCCAAAGCCCATTCCCCCACCCCGCCCCAATTACCTTCCACCACCCCCGCGACCGTTTAACCCACCACCACCTTCCACCCCCCAGCCCCAATCCAGACCCACTCCTCAATATACCTTCCACTCCCACCCAGCACTCATCCCCCCAACTGCCAATCTTACCCGCACCCTCAGCCCCAATCCGCCCCACTAATCATCTACCCCCACCCCAGCCCTAATCCCTGCCCAACCGCCTTCACCCCCACCCCGGTCTAACTCCCAACCACTCATCTACCTTCCACCCGCACTGAACCTAATCCCCCCAGACTCCACCATCCCCAGCCCTAATCCCAACCCAATCCCCTCCATCCCTCCCACCTAATCCTGCTCACAGTCCCTTCCACCCTCCCCAGCCCGTAATCCCACCGCCAAATCAACCCTCCACCCCCCCAGACTCCACGCTTCTAAACCTCTCCAAACCTAAACCACAATACCACCCCCCATCAATCGAATAAATCGCCCCTTTTCCCCCCTTACCCCCGAAAAAACCACCCAAACCAATCCTGCTCCCCAACCCCATATCCACCCACTTAAACCCCCCACACTGATGGTGGACAAAGAAACTCCTTTGGACTGCCAACGAATAGAATCAAGAATATCAGGTGGAAAAGACTCAGGAGGCATCTAGTCCAACCCCGTCCGCTCAAAGAGCAGGACCAAACTCCAACTAAACACCCAGCCAGAGCTGTCACCTGACCTAAAAATCTCCACGAAGAGATTCCACCACCCCTAGGGAACTCGTCCATGCTCGTTCACACCCTCTATGAATAGTGCTTCCTAAATAACCACCTAAACGCCCCACGGCAACTTGAGATCAAACTCGCTTGTTCGTATCAGTAACCACGAGAACACCTAGATCCACCCTCTTGAACCCCTCAGGTAGTTAAAAGCAGCTATCAAATCACCGCCCCACCCCATATCCTCTTCGGCAGACAAACAACCCAGTCCCCAGCCTCGCCTCGAGGTCATGTGCTTCCCAACCGCCTAATCATTTTGTCCCTCCGCGGACCCTTTCCAATTTTTCCACGTTCTTCTTGTAGTGTGGGGCCCAAAACTGGACACAGTACTCCAGATGAGGCCTCACCAATGTTGAGTAGAGGGGAATGATCACGTCCCTCGATCTGCTGGCAATGCCCCTACTTATACAGCCCAAAATGCTGTTAGCCTTCTTGACAACAAGGGCACACTGTTGACTCATATCCAGCTTCTCGTCCACTGTAACCCCTAGGTCCTTTTCTGATGTGCTGAGACTACTTCTCCCCCTGCTTTCCCTGCCAGCTCGGGGCCCCAGCACCCTATCTTGCTAAGCCAGACACGCCTGTCTGCTCCAACACAGACCCAGGGTCTGAACCATGTGCCCAAAGCTAAAGACTTAACTGAAAGCAATTTAAGAAGTGTTCCTGTCCTTAACACTCAGATGCCCAACTCCCAATGGGGTCTAAACCCCAAATAAATCCATTTTGCCCTGTATAAAGCTTATGCAGGGTAAACTCATAAATTTTTTGCCCTATATAACACTGATAGAGAGAGATGCACAGCTGTTTGCCCCCCAGGCATTAATACATACTCTGGGTTACTTAATAAGTAAAAAGTGATTGTATTAAGTACAGAAAGTAGGATTTAAGTGGTTCCAAGTAGTAACAGACAGAACAGAGTGAATTACCAAGTGAAATAAAATAAAACATGCAAGTCTAACCCTAATACAGTAATAAAACTGAGTACAGATAAAATCTCACCCTCAGAGATGTTTCAATAAGTTTCTTCCACAGACTGGACGCCTTCCTAGTCTGGGCACAATCCTTTCCCCTGGTCCAGGCCTTGTTCCAGCTCAGGTGGTAGCTAGGGGATTTCTCACGATGGCCCTGCCCCTTTGTTCTGTTCCTCCCATTTATATACCTTTTGCACAAGGCGGGAATCCTTTGTCCCTCTCTGGGTTCCCACCCCTCCTTCTCAATGGAAAAGCACCAGGTTAAAGATGGATTCCAGTTCAGGCAACATGATCACATGTCACTGCAAGACTTCATTGCCCACTTGCCAGCGCACACATATACAGGAAGACTTACAAGTAGAACAGAGCTGGTCCTGGTTAATGAGAGTCATCAAAATTCCACACCACCATTAATGGCCCACACGTTGCATAATTACAATAGGCCCTCAGAGTTCTATTTCGTATTTCTAGTTTCAGATACAAGAGTGGTACATTTATACAAATAAGATGATCACACTCAGTAGATTATAAGCTTTGTAATGATACCTTACAAGAGACCTTTTGCATGAAGCATATTTTAGTTACATTATATTCATGCTCATCAGCATATTTTCATAAAATCAAATAGAGTGCAACGTCACAGCTGAGTGTCAGGGCCTCAGAGAATTCAGGGGGTTCCTGAGCTAAGGAACGTTCACTGGTGCGCATTTGCAAGATCAGGCTTTAGCGTGGCTTCGTGCTGCCCCATCAGGTTTGTGGCAGTAGCATGGCAGTGCTGCAGTGACGCAGGCTGTATTCCGTCACGTACAGTCTGATTATTACACATGGTCAGTTGGAACTAAGCCAGGGGTCGGCAACCTTTCAGAGTGCTGCGCCGAGTCTTCATTTATTCACTCTAATTTAAGGTTTCGCGTGTCAGTAATACATTTTAACGTTTTTAGAAGGTCTCTTTCTATAAGTCTATAATATATAACTAAACTATTGTTGTATGTAAAGTAAATAAGGTTTTAAAATGTTTAAAAAGCTTCATTTAAAATTAAATTAAAATGCAGAGCCCCCCAGACCAGTGGCAGGACTCGGGCAGCGAGTGCCGCTGAAAATCAGCTTATGTGCCGCCTTTGGCATGCGTGCCATAGGTTGCCTACCCCTGAACTACGCAATTATTTCAACCAAGATTAACCTGATCCATAACAATGATAACAACTGTTCCTCTGTTCAAACAAGTTGATTCACTTTCAAACTATGGCTTGCCACTAGTGGTGGGGCATGCTGGTCATCTAGCCATTGTTAGAGAATCAAATCCACACTCCTTGGCGGACGTTGCTAGTGCCCCGAGGCACAGCCCATGCTACTGCCCAGGCATACGCAGTGACGGTCAGGGTGTGAGGGTGGCAGGATTTTGTCAGGTCATCTGGAGCATGAGGCAGCTGCCAAGGCCTCCAAGCAGCCCTATGCAGGGTGGCCTGCTTAGCTCTTTAGGGATGCCCTAGAAAAGTGGGGCCAAAACAGTTGTCATAGGTTCCTGGGTTAGTGTTTTTGTTGTGCGGTGTGTGGTTGCTTCAGCTTGGAGGGTTGTCTGTAGGGGAGGACTGGCCTGTCTCCCAAGATCTGTGAGAGTGAGGGACAGTCCTTCACGATAGGTTGTAGATCTTTGATGGTGCACTGGAGAGGTTTTAGTTGGGGGCTGAAGGTGACGGCTAGTGGTGTTCTGTTACTTTCTATGCTGGGCTGTCCTTTAGTAGGTGACCTCTGGGTATTCTTCTGGCTCTGTCAATCTGTTTCTTCGCTTCAGCAGGTGGGATTGTAGTTTTTAGGAATAATTGATAGAGATCTTATAGGTGTTTGCCTCTGTCTGAGGGGTTGGAGCAAATGCAATTGTATCTTAGAGCTTCTCTGTAGCAAATACTCACCAGCAACTACACACCACAACAAAAACACTAAGCCAGGAATTTATCCTTGCAACAAAGCCCATTGCCAACTCTGTCCACATATCTATTCAGGGAACACCATCATAGGACCTAATCCTATCAGTCACACTATCAGAAGCTCGTTCACCTGCACATCTACCAACGTGATATGCCATCATGTGCCAGCAATGCCCCTCTGCCATGTACATTGGCCAAACCGGACAGTCTCTACACAAAAGAATTAATGGACACAAATCAGACATCAAGAAAACCAGTTGGAGAACACTTCGACCTCTCTGGTCACTCGATTACAGACCTCAAAGTCGCAATACTCCAACAAAAAAACTTCAAAAACAGACTCCAATGAGAAACTGCAGAATTGGAATTAATTTGCAAACTTGACACCTTGAAATTAGGCTTGAATAAAGACTGGGAGTGGATGCGTCATTACATAAACAAAAACCTATTTCCCCATGCTAATTCCCCCCCCACACACACACTGTTACTCACACCTTTTTGTCAACTGTTGGAAATAGGTCCTCCTGATTATTTTACAAAGTTTTTTTTCTCCCTCCTGCTGATAATAGCCCACCCTTAGCTGTATATTTATGACACGCCCCCCCCAATCATAGACAGTGTTGGACAGCCGGTTCCACACTGGCTGTGATTTCTTCCTGGAGCTCTAGGAGAAAACAGAATCAAGAAGACACATGCACCTTTAGATATATTATTGATTATGTAAAAACTAATATTTTCCACATTTCAAGGATGATTTTAACCAGTTGATTCTGGGAAACTTTCATGGGAGAGTGCATCAGCCACTTTGTTAGAAGCTCCTGAAATGTGTTGTATCTCAAAATCAAAATCTTGGAGAGCTAAACTTTCACCGAAGAAGTTTTTGTTATTGTCCTTGACAGTATGAAGCCACTTCAGTGCAGCATGGTCAGTTTGCAGGTGGAAACGCCGTCCCCAAACATATGGGCGTAGCTTCTCCTGCACATATACAATGGTGTAACATTCCTTTTCACTGATTGACCAGTGGCTTTCCCTCTTAGACAGTTTCTTGCTGAGAAACACGATAGGATGGAATTCTTGATCTGGTCCTTCCTGCATTAAAACTACTCCTACACCATGCTCAGACGCATCCGTGGTAACTAGGAAAGGTTCGTCAAAGTCTGGGACCCTTAGCACAGGGTCAGACATGAGTGTTGCTTTAAGCTGGTTAAAGGCCTTCTGACACTCATCAGTCCACTTAACTGCATTTTGGCTGGGTCTTTCTGGTCAAGTCTGTCAGTGGGGTGGTGATTTGACTGCAGTGCAGAACAAATTGCCTATAATATCCGGCCAAGCCTAGGAAGGATTGGACCTGTTTCTTTGACTTTGGGACAGGCCACTTTTGGATAGCATTCACTTTGGCCTATACGGGGTTGATAGTTCCTTGACCCACCTGGTATCCAAGGTAAGTCACTCTGTTTAGGCCTATTTGACACTTTTAGCCTTAACTGTTAGTTCTGCTTCCCTTATTCATTCAAAGACTTTTTGTAGATGTTCCAGGTGTTCTGTCCATGAATCAGAAAAAATGGCCACATCATCAAGGTAGGCGACGGCAGATTCTCCCAGTCCCGCTAGGAGACCATCTACAAGTTTCTGGAAGGTGGCGGGTGCACTTCACAGCCCGAAAGGGAGCACATTAAAATACACCCCTGCATGGGTGATTGAAGGCTGACCTTTTTCCTTGGCGGTTTCATTGTGGTACTTGCCAGTACCCCTTGTTAAGTTAAGGGTAGAGATGAACTGGGCACATCCAGTTTCTCCAATAGTTAGCATCTATGTGAGGCATTGGATAGTTTCTCAGGACAGTACAGCATTTAGCTTATGGTAGTCCACACAAAGCGTATTTCCCCATCTAGTTTGGGAACTAGAACCACTGGAGATGCCCATGCACTGTTAGAGGACAGATTACACCATCTGTTAGATGTCCTGGGTTCCATTCTGTAGCCAGTTTTGGCTTGAGGAGACACCTGGTAGAGTTGGGCTCTAATGGCGAGCATTACCTTTGTCAAGAGTGGTATGCCCGTTCGGTCCCATCCTGGGTGGCTAGAACATTGGCGCGAAGTAGTGCACAGCTCCTTGATTGCTTGTCTCTGCATATGTCAAGGGTCATGAGAGGTTCACCTCTTTCCATGCCACCATCACTTTCCCTTTGTAGACACCTTAGACACCTTCATCTCACTCAAGCGCATCTCCTCCCTGGGCTATAAACTGACAACCTTTAATCCTTGGAATAAAAAGGCTTAGAGAATTAACATGGTACACTTTAGGCTTTTAGGGTTGAGGTGGGGGGCATGCTATGAGATAGTTAACAGATCAGAGTGCTCTTGAACCATGAATGGGCAGCTTCATGCTCGATGCTCCATCTTATGGACCTGAGGCACCTTAAGACCATAATCGGTCTCCTACTTGAAGGAACGCTCTCTGGGATGTTTTATCATACAGGCCTTTTTGCTCTTTCTGAGCATTTTTAGGTTATTTCTTTAGCAAGGGCTAAAGAGTTTCAGAGGGTGTTTTGTAGGTTGCTATAAAGTCCTAGATTGTTAGTTCCTGGTGAAGGTGCCTCCCCATTGCTGCTTTCACCAACTGTAATGGCCCCTAACCTTGCGCCATTTACACACAGTTCAAATGGTTGAAAAACCCTAAACTGGGATGTGGTACAGCCTGTAGGCAAAAAAAGCAACTGCTGCAACACCATCCCAATATGGAGTGCTCATTACGAATTTACGTATCATGGCTCCCAAGTTCCATAAATCTCTCCACCAGGACATATGGTTTGATGGTGGTAGGTGGGGCAACCAGGTGATTCACCCCCATGAGCTTCCCACAAGCTTTTCATGGGTCCGTTGCCAGGAAATTAGATCCCAAATCCATAAGGATGTTGGAGGCCCAACCTACCCTGGCAAAAATGTCTGTTAATACCTGGCTCACGCTTTTAGCCCTGGTGCTGCTTAGAACTACTGTTTCTGGCCATCGGGTGGCAAAATTCATGAAAGTCAGTATGTACTGCTTTCCTCTGAGTGTCTTTTTCAGGAAAGGATGCAGAATATCCACAGCTATTTGCTGAAATGGGACCTTGATTATGGGGAGTGGCTGGAGAGGGGTTTTGACCTGGTCTTGGGGGTTTTCCACTCTTTGGCACACCTCACAAGACTGGACACAAGTAGAAACGTCCTTGCCCATTCCCTCCCAGTGGAATGACTTCCCCAAATGATCTTTGGTCCTGTTCACCCCAGAATGACCACTAGGATGATCGTGAGCTAAGCTCAAGAGCTTTACCCGGTACTTAGTTGGAACTACCAACTATGTTTGAGGGTGCCAGTCTTCCTGGTGTACACCAGAAGGGGTTTCCTTGTATAAAAGTCCTCTTTCTACAACAAACCAGGATTAGTTCGAAGAGATGAGAGGCGGTGGGGTGCTCCGTGCTGCCATTCAAGCTCCCTGGAGGCTGTCATCTGCGTCCTGCTCGGCCTGTAACTGTTTCCTTGATGCCGGAAACATCAATTCCTCATTGAATTGTGGACCTGGGCTTGGTCCCTTTGGAAGCGATGTAGGTGATGGGGCTGTTTCCATTGACTGTGAACCGTTCTCCTCTGGTGCACTATGTTGTATTTCAGGCACCTGCTGAGCCTCTTGTATAGGTTTATCTGCTGCTACCAGTGCAGGCTCGCTGGTGCCCTCTGGCGTTGGAGTTGTAGACTGAGTTGCAAGCGCTGGATTCGGTGCTGGCAATGGTTCTAGTGTTGGTTGCTCCACCAGTTCTGGTTCTGGGACTGGCTCTGTCTGGGTCTCTGCGACTGGATCCACCACTGTTGCTGCAGACATGGGCATGGGGTCCGGTTCCACCACCTCTGTATGGCTCTCTGGTAACACAGATGGGGCCCTGGTGGAAGTCGCAGGAAGGGAGCTAGGTGTGAAGGTTTGCTTAGCCTGGATGCGGGTGACCATTCCCACCCTCTTGGTTAGCCAAGTCTTCTCCCAGAAGCATGGAAATGGGATAATCATCATAGAGTGCAAAGGTCCACGTTCCTGACCAGCCCTTGTACTGGACAGGCAACTTGGCTTTAGGCAAATTTAGAGAGTTTGACATGAAGGGTTGAATCGTCACCTGGGCCTCTGGGTTGATGAATTTGGGGTCCACTAAGGATTGGTGGATAGCTGACATCTGTGCTCTGGTGTCCCTTCACGAGATAATCTTCTTCCCATTCACACTCAGTTTCCCTTTGCTTGAGGGTATCTGGGGACCTTTGGTGTGATTCTGGTGTAATGAACTGCAATCTGTTGGGGTTCTTGGGGCAGTTGGCCTTTATATGCCCCAGCTCATTACATTTAAAACATCAACCCAGCTGAACTGGTCACTTGGGTGGAGGTGAGTTGCTGGAGACTGTGTGTGGGATAAAGGTTTGGTTTTTCCTGTGTAAGGTGAGCCTCTTGGGCTCCCCGGTATAGGTAAGTTTCGGGTTTCCCCTTCTGATATTTCTCCAACTGCTACTAGTTTTTCTTTCGCTACCTCCACCCTTTTGTTCCAAAACTCTCCAATGGATCCTGCGGATGAAGCATGCGCAGGAGAGTTGCAAGAGGGAGAGCGCAAAGAGGACAGACTCCTGTCTCAGACTGAGAAAAGTGGACAATCAGCAGTATCTAAGTGCCTAAACACAAAGGCAAAAGCTAGGAAACAAGCAGGGACAACTGGAAGTCCTGCACATTCAAGATACTTATATGTGATGGAATACAGAACTTGTGGGATAAACATCACAAGGACTGAGTACTGCAATGATGGAATAAACTGTTCAGAAGACAGCAGGGCAAAAAGGTGGATTGCATGTATGTAGAGAGCAGTATAAACTGCACAAAAACCTGAGAGCTGCTCTGGATTAAGTTAGAGTGTGAGCAACCAAGGTGATGTGATGGAGTCTGCCCTATAGACCACCAGACCAGGGATAAGCTCTGCCCAACAACTAGCAGAAGTTACTAGATCGCAGGCCCTGTTCTCATGGAGACTTTAATTCACGCTGATATCTGCTGGGAGAGCAATAGTGAGCACAGTTAATCAGGAAGTTTTTGGAAAGTGTAGGGGACAATTTTGGTTAGCAAGTCTGGAGAACCAACTTAGGGCCAGAGCTCTTCTTGACCTTGCTTGCTCACAAATGGGAAAGTTATTAGGAAGCAAATCGGATGCGAACCTGGGAGCAGTGACCATGAGTTCAGTTCAGATCCACAAAGGAAGAAAGGAGAGCCAGCAGAATACAGACTCTGACTTCAGAAAAGCAACTTTGACTCCCTCCGAACTGAGGAAGAATTCTCCTGGAGAATAACATGAGGAAAGAGTCCAGGATCAAGCTTCTGTATTTTAAAGAATCCTTATTGTTGCAGGAAACAAAAACCAACCCAATGTTTAGAAAGAATAGTAAATATGGCAGGCAACCAGGTTGCTTAACAGTGAAATCCTTGCTGATCTTAACACAAAAAAGAAGCTTACAAGAAGTGGAAAGATGGACAAATGACCAGAGGGTTCTAAATATTTGCTCAGAACCATACAGATGAAATCAGGAAGCATAATAACGCTTGAGTTGCAGCTAGGCAAGAAGATTTTCAGAGTAACAAGAAGTTTCTTCAGTATGTAGCAACAAGAAGAAAGCAAGGTAAATGTGCCCCCTTACTGAATGAGGAGGCAACCTAAGTACAGAGATGTGGTAAAAGCTAATGACTCAATATTCTTTTGCCTCTGTCTTTCACAAACAAGATCAGCTCCCAACGCTGCACTGGGCAGCACAGTTATGGAGAGAAGTGCACCAGCCCCCGTCGAGAAAGAATGTTCGGACTATTTTAGAAAAAAACTGGACGAGCACAATTCCATGGGCCAATGTGCTGCGTCCGAGAGTGCAAAGGATTTGGCGGAGTATAGCCAGAGCCCATGGCCTTATCTTTGAAAACTCATGGTGAGATGGGAGGCCCAATGTCTGGATAATAGCAATGAGCCACTTTAAAAAAGGAAGAGGAGATCCAGTGGAAACTACAGACGCAGTGAGCACCACCTCAGTCCTGGAAAAATTATGGCAGCAGACCTCAAGGAATCAATTCTATCGCACTTTGAGAGAGAAAGTTGATCCATGACAGTCAGCATGATTCACCAAGGGCAATCATGCCTGACTAACCTAAATGCCTTCTGTGAGGATATAACTGGGTCGTGACTCAAGACTGCTAGGACTGGAATGGACCTTGAGAGGTCATCGAGTTTCCAGTCCCCTGCCCTCATGGCAGACCAAATACTGTCTAGACATCCCTGATAGACATAGTGGATGAGGGGAAAAGCAGTGGGGAATGCTGTATTCCTTGACTTTAACAAAGTTGTTGGTGATACGGCTCCCACAGTTATTCTTGATGGCAGTTAAAGAATATGGGCTGGGATGAATTGACTATAAGGTGGAATAGAAAGACTGGGATCGTTGTTACTTAATGTGTAGTTGATCAATGGCTCCATGTCTGGTTTGCAGCCAGTATCAAATGGAGTGCCCCAAGGGTCAGTCCTGGGGCGGTTTGTCAATATCTTTCATATAATATCTTGAGGATGGCGGTGCTGACAAAGCACCCTCAGCAAGTGTGCGACATGACACTAAAACTGGGAGAGTGGTAGATTACAACTGGAGGGTAGCGGATAGGATACAGAGGACCTAGACAAATTAGAGATTTAGCAAAAGAAAACCTGATGATTCAATAAGGACAAGGCAGATCCTGCACTTAGGAAAGAAGAATCTCATCATGTTACAGACCTAGCGATGTCCCGAATGTGCTAGGAAGCATTTCTGAAGAAAAAAGGACCTAGAGTACATGGACAAGAAGCTGATATGAGTCGACAGGTGCCCTTGTTGCCAGGACTGGTGCTTAGAGTTTTCGGCCGCCCTAGGCGCATGCCATTCGCCCCTGTGCCCACTCCCGCGCTCCGTGGACCTGCCGCAGCCTTGCTGTGGGAGTCCACCAGCAGCAGCGCGGACCAGCAGGACCGCCGCAGCATACCCTCAGCATCTCCACTGAGCTGCCGACAATGGACTCTCAGCAGCATGCGCGCAGGTCCATTGGAGCTGCCTGCGCCCGCGCGCCCCTCGGCCACAAATGCCACCTTCGAAAATCCTGGCCAGCGCATTGACCTTACTTCGCCTCCAATGAACTGCGGCCCTGCTTGTTGCAAGAAGCTAATTCCATTTTAGTTGTATAAGCATTTGATTCATCAGATCAGAACTGATTTTCCCTCTTATCGACATTTTTAGTCCTCATCTGTACTATTCATTTTGGCCCACCACTACCAAAAAGAGTTGAAAAATGAATCCTGCGAGCAACAAAAATATAGGGGCTGAGCAACGTCCGTAGACAAGCTGAGGACGGATTTAGCTGCAGAAAGAGAATGGGGTGATTGATAGCTGCTTTCAAATATCCGAAAGGAGGTATTCAAAGAGGATGATCTAGACTTCTCAGGGTACCCCTGATGACAAAAAGAGTAATGCCTCAAGTGCAGTGGATTTAGGTGGATATTAGTAAAACTTCCACTAGGAGGTGTGAACACTGAATGTACCGAGGAGGTGATGAATCTCCTCCTTAGAGTTTTTAAGGTCATGTTGACAAACTCCGTCTGGTATGATTAGTTGGATGTCCTGCTTTTGAGCAGGGGTTGGATAGATTCCTCCTTGCAGCCCTATCCAACCCTGAATTATTATATTCTGATTCCCCTGCCTCAATTACCCCCAGTTTGGGTCCCATCTTCAGGATATACCTTCATTTCCTCAGAACACCCTCTAAGAACCGCTACATTTGGCATTTAGGAAAGACAGATCTTCCGAGATAATCCTGCTCCTGATATCCAGCATCCAAATTCTTACAATGTGTAGGCTGCGGAAAATTCACGGTCTGGTTCCATTTCAGGCTCTGAAACCCCCGGTGCTGTCGCTCAGTGTTAGCCTTTTATCTAAATTGCCTTTTTTTAAAAGCGGTTCATAGCTTTCATCGTTCCTTAGCATTTCGCTGCCACCTGCTGCTAAGAGTCCACTAGCTCTCTCAGCCGACCATATACTGGGCTTTAAATCTGTACCCAAGACAGGCCCTTTCAAATTTTCTAAGAAGCTCTGTATTATCAACTCCGCAGGGATCTTCTGTGGAAGTTACCGGAGGATTCCAGTTGTCTGCGTACATTCTGCTTAGCCCTGCCCTCTCTAAACTCCAGTTCATGTTCTGGGCCTCCCTCCTGTGCTTCCACTACCCTCCTATGGCAGTTTCCTCTCCTTTCAAGCCCTCCGGTGGCAGTTCCTCTTGCCTCCATAGCCCTCTGGGCAGTTCCTCGCCTCCATAGCCTCTCCTGTGCAGTTTCCTCTCCTCCATAGCCTCTCCTGTGGGCAGTTCCTCCTATGCCTCCATAGCCTCACATGGCAGTTTCCTCTGCCTCCAGAGTCCTGCCTGTGGCAGTTCCTCTGCTCCATACCCTCCTGTGGCGCTTCTTCCCTGCCATCTGTCTATCAGTGCTTCTTTTATTCTCCTGCAGCTTCAATCGGCTAATCCATTTTTTCTGACTGTCCACTTTTTGTCACCTAGCCTTTTCTGCTAGACCTAGCTGATAAACCCAAAGTTAAAAAGAAAAGAAAAAAACCACGGTGAATTCCCGTGAGTGAAGTTAGATTAACGACCCTCCCTCAGCAGAACAAAAAAAACCTCTCTGCTTCTAAGCAGCCAAAAACGGGAAATGTCCTTTAAATCTTACTGGGCTTTTGTTCAAAATGACCACGCGCCCGCCACCATGTCAGTCCTTCCCCATCTGAACTCTGGCATACAAGTGGTACCCACATGAAAGACCCCCTAAGCTATTTTTTATCAGCTTAGGTTAAAACTTCCCAACGACACAAATCCAACCTTGACCATTCGTAGCTTCCTACTCAGATTTGAACCTTAGCGTTCATAAACTGAGAAAGCTTAGCAGAACCCACTAAGCTTTAATACAGCTTTAATCTGATATCGCTTGCCACCCAGCCAAGATTCAAGCTTGCTCCCTCGGTCTCCCAAAACCTGCTCTGGGACCCCAAGACTCAAAGCCCTAGTCTTACCAAAGGACAATAACCCCCCTCCACTGTCTTCTCTTACTCCTCCCCAGGCTTCCGCTCTGTGGTTTACTGAAGGATACCGACTAACTCGAATTACAAACAGAGAGCGACAATTCACTTCCCGCCCCCTTTCTTCCCCTTGATGGCTGCACAGATTCACCCGTCCGTAAAATCTAACACAAAGAGAATTCCCTTCCCCATTCTTCCCTTAGCGTACCAGAGAAAAACTCCCAAACAGGTTCTAAAAAAAAAGCTTCAATAAAAAAAAGAAAAACGCAAAACATAGTCTCTATCAGGTTACAATACAAGTTCAATGCTAAAAGAAAAATGAATAAACACCTTATTCAAAAAAAAATACAATAAACATTCAGCAACTACACACGTGAAATACAAAAACAATATAAAACCTAATTGCTTAACCTGACTTACAACTAGAAACAAAATTAGAAGCTTGAAGAATAGAAAGATCCCTCTATACCAAGACAGACAAAAAGACACAGACCAACATTCCTCCCTGAGCTTTGAAAATTCCGTTCGCTGATTTCCTCTTCAGGGTTTTCCCTCTTCTCTTCTTCCTGTTTCCTGCTGCTTCCCTGAACCCACCTGAGGAGAACAGGCAGTCAACTGAAGTAGTAGGAGCCAGCTAGGCCCTTAAAACACTGATCTCTTCCCTCACTCGGGCCTTGCTACCAGCCTGCTTATTTGTCCCCCTCAACTGAGTATTGAGAGCCACTATCGCTGGCACAGAACAGCAGTCATGAGTGAAAGAACACCACACCCTTCTGGGGCAGCATTCAGAAAAAGAAAGCAAGCAAAGGAAGCTTTTCTATCTAAGCAGCAAGGAGCTCTCCTGAGATACATAGACACAGATGTTCACAGGGAGCCTTCCGGCCCCAGGGAGGATGTGAGTGGTGAGGAGATGCCTGATCTTCCAGTTAGTCAGACTGCAGGTGACCTGGCAGCTACTGCAGCACCATATCTCCATCTCAAATGGACGTAACCATGCACATTCCTGAAGAAAAGTGTAGATCAGAGAAAAGCATGGTGGAGGTGCAAGAAACAGCTGTTGCTGAATTTAGTTCCTTAAGTCTAGATGATCCAGGACTGTGGACCCGCTTGAACAGTAATCTGAGGGACATCCTTGTACTGCATGGGCCACAGCAAGTGAAAAACTTCGTGTTTCCCAAAGACAATGAAAATAGAAGTTTCCATCCAACACATTACTGGCATGAAATCCCCAATGATGACAAAGTGGAGAGGCCATGGCTTATGTACTCAAAAATCCAGAATACTGCAGACTGTTTCAGTCTAACATTCCAGCCACATTAGGTTCTCCAAGAACAAATGACTGGAAAAATCTGGCTAGAAATCTGGCATGCCATGAGAAGACAGTAAATCACCAGAGAGCATTCCATAGGTGGAAAGAGCTTGGTATGAGACTAAGGTTAAAGGCCACCATAGATGATCAGCATCAAAAGAAGATTGCATCAGAGTCTCTTTACTGGCAAAATGTTCTGAAAAGGCTCATTGCCATTGTGAGAATGCTTGCTATCCAAACCCAGCACTGCATGGCACTTCAGATCAGCTGTATGTGCCAAACAATGGAAACTTCCTTAAAATTGTGGAGCTGATGGCTGATTTTGATGCTGTACTCCAGGAGTATCTAAGAAGAGTCACCACCCAAGAAATGTACACACACCACTACTTTGGGAAAAAACAATGCAAAATGAGATCACACAGTTATGGGCAACAAAAGTCAAACAGAAGATAGTGGCAGATCTGAAGTCAGCAAGATATTACTGTTATTCTGGACTGCACACCTGACATCAACCAGATGAAACAAATTACCTTAATGGCGCATTTTGTAACAACAACAGAACCTAGTGAAAATGTCCCTGCAATGGTGATTGTCAGAGAGTATTTTCTAGAATTTATTGACATTGATGATACTACAGGAGCTGGTATGACAACTATGCTTCTTAAAAAGCTGGAAGATACGGGAATTGCGATAGCTGACGTGAGAGATCAGGGCTACGATAATGGTGCCAACATGAGAGNGGAAACAGAAGATTAGAAGCTTGAAGATAGAAAGATCCCTCTCATAGCCAAGAGACAGACAAAAGACACAGACCCAAACATTCCCTCCCTGAGCTTTGAAAAATCCGGTTTCCTGATTGGTCCTCTGGTCAGGTGTTTGGTTCCCTCTGTTAACCCTTTACAGGTGAAAGAAACATTAACCCTTAGCTATCTGTTTATGACAACCAGTATGCTGCCACCACCAAGTGATTTAGACAAAGAATCAGGGAAAGGACACTAGAAGTCCTATTCCCCCAAAATATTCTCCCAAGCCCAGCACCCCTCTTTCCTTGGGAAAGCTTGAGAATAATATCCTCACCAATTGATACAGGTGAACACAGACCCAAACCCTTGGATCAATGAAAAATCAATCAAGTTCTTAAAAGAAGGATTGTAAAGGTAAAAGAATCACCTCTGTAAAATCAGGATGGTAAGTACTTTACAGAATAACAAAAGACTTAAAAACACAGAGGATTTCCTCTCTAGGTAAAACTTTAAAGTAACAAAACCAGGGATAAACCTCCCTCTTAGCACAGGGAAAATCCACAAGCTAAAACGAAAGATAATCTAATGCATTTCTTTGCTATTATTACTGTGTCTGCAATACTAGATGCTTGGTTCAGATATGGCTTAGGGAGATGTATTTTCCCTGCCCCTGGTTTCTTGTTGACTCTGGGAGACACAAACAAAAACCTTCCCCCACAGATTTGAAAGTATCTTCTTCCCTTACTGATCCTTTTGGTCAGGTGTCACCCAGGTTATCTGAGCTTCTTAACCCTTTACAGGTAAAAGAGGAATTCACCCTTTACAGGGTAAAGAGAGATTTTAGGCTACCCTTAGCTGTATGTTTATGACACCCTCGTTATATTTAGTATGGCAACACCCATTTTTCATGTCCTCTGTGTATATATATCCTCCTACTATATTTTCCACTGCATGCATCCGATGAAGTGGGTTTTAGCCCACGAAGGTTTATGCCCAAATAAATGTGTTAGTCTCTAAGGTGCCACACGTGCTCCTGTTCTTTTTAATATTAGACCGTGTTCCAGCATGGGGAACCAGCAGGAGGAAGAAGAGAGCAGGAAGTCAGCTTTGCTGTTAGAACCAGCTTACTATCGTCTTGTGAAAGCCCGACTGCTGTGTCTATCCGATTCAGGCGCACACAGACTGCTTTCATCACCTTATTTCACGTTTATGTCCCTACACTTCAATCTAGCAATGACAAGAACATTTTCTGCCAACAGCTTGAGACTGAGAAAACTCAAAGATATGAGACCATTATAACACTTGGTGACTTCAATGCAAGAGTTGGATGTAGTTTTGAGAACTGACCAGGTATTCTGGAAAACACGGAATTGATCAAATGAATGAAAACAGCCAGTGAGTGTTAGAACTCTCTGCAAGTCAAAATCTGTTTGTTATCAACACCTGCTTCACTGGGAAAATCACAAGGAAGACATCGTGGAAACATCCAAGATCAGGGCACTGGCACCAATTAGATCTGTACTGGCCAGGCGCAACCACCTGTAAGAAAACCTGTACACAAGATCTTATCACAATGCTGCCTGTGACACTGATCATGCCTTAGAGAACATCTACACTGGCAGAGTTACAGCGCCGCTCAGAGAGCGCCGAAGGAAAACCACTGGGGTGTGTTCACATTGACAGCTGCCTGTGCAATAGTGTGTTCACACTTGCACCACTTGCAGCGCTATTCAAAATGGTGCACTCTGGGCAGTTATCCCACAGATTACCTCTTCCTCTTTTGCAGCTGACTTGTGGGAAGGCAGAGGGGGTCGTGGGGCATCCTCGGTCTAGTCCCAATGCCCCATGATGCATTGTTTCACATCCCAGCAATCCTTGTGCTTCCATCTGCATTTGGCACCATCTTTCAACAGTTTGTGTACTGCACATGCTGCCCTGCCTCTTTCGGGCTGCAGGAATGGATCTCGAGCTGTTGTCCAGTATGCTGCTTGCACTGACCAACATGTCACGAGTGGCAGCAGAGTTATTCCTTAAACTACAAAAGCAAGAGGAGTGTGACATTGATCTCACCAGGCATACTAGCTATGAGACAAGAATGCTTGTGGCATTCACGGAGGTGCTGACCACTGCGGAACGCCACTTTGGGGCTCGGGAAACAAGCACTGAGCACTGGAATCACATCGTGATGTGCTTCTGGGATGATGAGCCATGGCTGCAGAACTTTTGCATGAGGAAAGCCACATTTATGGGACTGTGTGATGGGCTCGCTCCAACATTGCGGTGCAAGGACAGGGGAATTAGAGCTGCCCGGCTGTTGGAGACGTGCATGGCGATTGCACTGTGGAAGCTGGCTACTCCAGACTGCTACTGATCAGTCGCTGACCAGTTCGGAGTGGGAAAGTCGACCACTGGAATCGTGTTGATGGAAGTGTGCAGGGCCATTAATTGCATCCTGCTCTGAAAGACCGTGATTCTGGGCAACGTGCACGACATTGTGGATGGCTTTGCACAAATGGGCATCCCTAACTGCATAGGGGTTATAAATGGCACACGCATTCCAATTCTGGCACCCGACCACCTAGACACAGAGTATATGTGCTATAAGTGGAAGGGGTATTTCTCAATGGTCCTCCAAGCGCTTGTGGATCACCATGGGCATCTCACAGACATTAATGCAGGCTGGTCCAGAAAGGTGTATGACACACACATCTTTCAGAACATTGGCCTGTTCAAGAAGCTGCAAGCAGGGACTTCTTCCCAGACCAGAAGATCACTGTGGGGGATTTCAAAATGCCCATTGTGATCCTGGGAGCCCCCGCCTACCCCTTAATGCCGTGGCTCGTGAAGCCATACACAGGGCAACTTGACAGCAGCAGGGAGCAGTTCAACAACAGGCTGAGCAAATGCAGAATGACTGTGGCGTGTGCTTTCGGCTGTTTAAAAGCCTGCTGGCGATGCCTGTATGGGAAGCTGGACATGGCTGATGACAATATTTCTATGCTTATTTATAAGCATATAGCTGTACACTCCATAATATTTGGGAAGGGAAGGATGAAAGCTTCACTCAGGGCTGGACCACAGAGGCTCAGTACCTGGAGGATGAGTTTGAACAGCCAAAGACCAGGGCTATTAGAGGGACACAGCTCGGGGCCATAAGGATCAGGGATGCTTTGAGGCAGCAATTTGAAGTTGAAAGTCACTAATATTTGTTGCTATGCTCAGGACTGCACTGCTTATAATGCTAGGAGATAATTGGCACATATGATGGAAGAAGGGGCCTTAACATAAATGTATGTTGCTTTGTTGTGCTGTTTTTGCTTTCACTTAATAGAATTAAGATTGCTTTCAAACAATCACAATTCTGTTATTGAAAGACAACAACCAGAGGAGAGAGTCAAACAAAAAAAATCATCAGCAGGGAGGGGGATGGGGAAATGGAAGGAATGGAAGGTCTCAAGAGGAGGAGAGGTCCCAGGACAGCTACAGATTTGTGTATGTCCAGGGGTCATGCACAACCTTCTCCTTTGGAGTACGATGCAGCGGGTGCTGTTCTTCAGCAGGGCCAAACTGCAGGGAGATGGGTGTTGAGTGCAGTGGGTGTCCTCACTGCTGGACCATGAGGAGGGAGGAGTGGAATGATGTGGGTAGGGAGTGGAGCCAGGAGGTTGATAACAGTGTGTTGGCAGTGTGTGTGTGTGTGTGGGAGGGGGAGTGCATGGGAAAGAGTTTTGTGATAGCGGCTGCAGGGGAGGGTGAGCGTGGAGCTGCTCGGTTTGGAGAGCTAGTATCTCCTGGAGTGTGTCCACTTGGTGCTCCATAACTCTTATGAGCCGCTCTGTGACTTCTTTCTGGTGTACTGTGTTCTCCTTTCGGTCCCTCTTCTCGCTGTCCCGCCACTCCTTCAATTCCTGTTTCTCGGTGGCTGAGTGCATCATAACCTCACGGAGAAAAGCCTCCTTAGTTCTTTGTGACCGCTTTCTAATTCATTTATCAATAATGATATTTCCATTTAAATCTTTCAGTGGAGCTGTTTTTTTCTTGCTTGAAGAGCATTCTAAAATCCTTCTACCACTGGTTGAGAACAAAAGGACAGTGTGAACCATCTACAAAAAATCTCCCAACACCATAACACTGAAAAATGAGAAAGGCTTGAAGAGAAATGCAAAAGGAGGCCAGGAGGTGTGCTCAGGATTTTTGGGTGAAACTCTGTGATGATATTCAGAAAGCAGCTGACACAGGTCATAGCTGTGGAATGTACGAAAGCATCAAACAAGCAATTGGTCCAAGCAAGAAAACAGTTCCACTGAATGATTTAAATGGAAATATCATTATTGATACATGAAAACAACTTACAGAATTCTATACGCCAGTGAGACTGAAATCAAACACGAGGAGCTTGAAGGATTAGCACACTTTGAAGTTATGATCAATTTGGACAAGGCTCCATTAGAAGATTTGCAGAAAGCTATTACATTGATCCCCGTTGAAAATCATTGGAAAAGTTATCACTCACATTATGTGCCCTAGGCTGCAATCTCTAGGTGAAAGAATCTATCTATGATCTATCTTGAGAGTCAATGTGGTTTTTGGTCAGGATTCTCCACCACTGAGATGATATTTTAAGTCAAAGCAACTACAAGAGAAGTGTAGAGAAAAACGAATACCACTGTACATAGCCTTCATCAATCTGACGGAGGCCTTCAATGTGCTCAACGGGACAGGGCTTTTCTATTGTTCTGAAGAAACTGGGTCCCCTCCACCCCAAAAATTGTTGAACATCATTCGTTCATTACATCAAGAAATGAGGGCAACTGTACCATATAGAAACACAGAATCAAATGCCTTTGACATCAATAACAGAGTGAAATGAATGTGTCTTTGCCCCCATGATCTTTAACATCTACTTTTCAGTCTTGCTTTTTCATGCATTTAAGCACAGCAATGATGGTGTTTATCTTTGAAGCAGACTAGATGGAGTCTTGCGCAACATTACGAGGTTTAGAGCAGAGAGCCAGGTGAAAGAGCTGGTTCTGAGAGATTTCCTGTTTGCGGATGACTCAGCCTTAGTTGCCCACAGTGAATCTTCCCTGTAAAATCTCTTGGGTAGATGTTCTGTTCATGCAAGAGCTTCGGGTTGACAATTAGTTTCATGAAGACTGTAATCATGTACCAAAAGTGGAAGAGCCGATGCCTGACATCACCCTGCTTTCATCAACAGGCTTTGCGACTTGGGTTCTACAACGTTCAGACTGAACTAACAGAATCGGAAAAGCAGCAAAGAATTTCAGGCTATTACAGAAACATGCATGGAATAACTGCAAACTGTCGACTAAGGTGAAGATGCAAATCTATGAGACTTGTGTGTTGTCATCCCTGCTTTATGGTTGAGAAATGTGACTACATATGCCAGGCAAGTCAGGAGGCTGAACAGCTTCCAGATGAGATACCTGGACAAGACCCCGAAGTGGGAAGACAAAATACCAAACACGGAGGTGTTGTGGTGCGCAGGACTGACACACTTAGGAACTACTCTGAAGAGGAGGTTGCGACGGCTCAGTCATGTCAGGAGAATGGGAGGAGACTGTATCCCCAAGAATATTTTGTACAGCGAGATTTGAGATGGCTCTAGAAAGCAGGGTCACCCTTTATGGCAGTACTACCACGTGTGCAAAAATGATATGAAGTCATTCAACATGAATGTGGAAAGCTGGGTGGAGCACGCCGAGTCCTGTCCAATCTGGAGAGAGTACTGGGTTCCACTCAGCACAATCCAGGGGATGGAAGCAAAGCAAGAAAGAAGAAAGCAGCATGCTGTAATCTTAGATTTTAACTCAGGTAACACATGGATCTGTGAAATTTGTAACAAGCTGCGTGGCTCTTGACTACACGTCTTATATATACCTGATGATCCGTGGATCGACTGTTGTCTATATATAGTGTGGCAGAGCTCTGACCCTGCTCCCGTGGCTCCTGCGCTTCTAGGTGGTTTACGCTAGCCTCAGTGGCTCACTGTGACCCTCCACGTAGCCCTTCTCTCTCTAGGGCCAGGGTTACAGTCTGCTGAGCCCTTTTCATCACAGGCCAGCAAGGAAGTTGGTGAGAGAGCTCCCACAGTCTCGGTTGTCCCTGGGGGCTTATTTCAGAACAGTTTAGCCTCCTGTCCTGACAGGGGCCTAACTTCCTCTCTCAGAAGATGTTCCTGTAGTGGTGGGTTGGGGGAAACCCGGGCCTGCCCTCTACTCTGGGTTCCGGCCCAGGGACCCTAATGGTAGCAGCTGTTGGCAGCTAACCTTTCACTGACAGAGTTTCTACGTTTCCCTGGCCCACTTCTTCACAGCTCTCCTGCTTCTCCCTTCTTCACCCTTACCTTAGGGTTCCCTTACCGATGGTTTGAGGATGTCTTCATCAACCAGCCCTTCAGCCACACTTCCTCTCCTCTGGCTCCCTGGCTCTCCCCAGCCTGACTGGAGTGAACCCTTTTTATAGTATCAGCAGGGCCTTAATTAGAGTCAGGTGGTCACATTAGCTTCACCTGACTCTTTGCAGGCTAATTGGAGTTAGGTGCTCTCATTAGCCTGGAGCAACCCCTGCTCTGGTCAGTCAGGGATCAGAAAACTGTTAATCCACTGGCCAGTATATCTGCCTTCTGCTATACCCAACTGGCCTGGGTCTATCACAATATACACACAGACATCAGACAAGCCATTGTGGACAAAAGACTTTGCTGATTGCTTCCCTCACACCTGGAAGAGGGTATGTGCACAAGCCCTCTTCCCATTGCAGCTTGAATGCAGGAGGAAGGGAAGAATATGCCTGTTAAGGAGAAATTGGGAAATCTTTCTGCTCTCTGGACTCTGAGGGACAAAGATTTCTAAACATAAGCAGGAGATCCCCATGCTGCTTGGTGTGGGTTAGCCCCAAAGGACATGAAAGCTTGCTTGTTATGGAAGCTTCTATTACCTTTTAAATTAAAGATTGTACCTCATTGGTGTGAACATGTTACCTGCTTTAACCTTGTAAATAACTAGTTCTTTTCCTGTTTAATAAACCTTGAGTTAGTTTGATACAGGATTGGCTACAAGCGTTGTCTTTGGTCTGAGATCTGAGTACAAATGACCTCAGGTAAGTGACTGCTCCTTTGGGACTGGGAGCAACCTTAATATTGGGATTTTTGGTGCAAGGGACCATCACAGAGGCAGGCTTGGCTGGGCGGCATGATGGATTGGCTACCCAAGGGGTCTGTCTCTTCCCTGTTGAGGTTGTTATAGTGCCTGAGGAGTTCACACCTGTTACTTGGTTGGTGAAATTGCAGCAGCAGTTTTGAGACAATATTTACCATTTGTAACTCTAAATACGCTGTATTCACACTGCAATGATATGTGTACAAAGTCTGACTTGTGAGGTATCATAGGGAAACTAATAACAGGGTGGTTATTAACAACCTTGTAAAATGCATGTGTTAACCTTACATATGACACTATGAATTCCCCGTCTAAGACAATGAGAGCTTAGCTATAGAAAGGTGAGAAACAGGTTGTCGTAGACAAAGAGCTGTGGGTTACCTCAATTTACATATTAGCCATAACAAAGCACTCAAGCTAAAGCAGTAGGGATGAGCTTGAGCCTGACCTCAAGAGACAGAGAATTAGAATGACTCCTGCACCCCAGAGACACAGGAGACTGAATCACCAGGAGGCCTTCCTGACTTGAAAGACAGAAACAATCCCTGTGGGAATATAAGGAATACAGAGAAACTCCTTCTGCATCCTTCACCTTACAGCAAAAAATAAACCAAGAGATTTGATCTCTTTGATGGCCTTGGCCAGGGTGGGAAGGAGCCTGGATGAGAGAACTGACCCAGTGCTGTGATTGACTTGGAATGATTGTTATCTCCAGCTAAAGTAACAAAATGCAGTGCTTTTGTCTCTTTAAAGGCACAAAGGACCTTACTGCTCCTCTGAACGCTCCAGGAGAGGGCTGGAAGTTTCAAGGAAGATGTTTTTTGGGAAATTCGGGGTGTGTTGGGGTCACTTGGCTAGTAGCAACCAAGGCTGCAGGAGATCAGAGTGTGGCTGGAGTGTAACAAACAAGCCCCTGGAGTCAGAACCAGGGATGTCCGCTCCCAACCCGCGCAGGGAGGCTGCAGCTCCAGCTGTCACCCACCTACCCCTCCCCCCCCACACACACATGGGGAGGCTGCTGTTCCAGCAGTCACCCTCCACGTAGACAGGCTGATTTTCCTCCTGCTGAAGACACAGATCCTAGAGATAGGTAGTTTTCCTTTCGATCAGTGATCTCCAACCTTTTTAACCACAAGATCATCTTTTGAATTTAGGTACAAGCCAGGATCTACCTCAAAGAAAATGTAGAAATAACAGTTTATTATGATATGTAAAGCTGAGATCAATTGCTTAATATACATAATTATACATTTCCCCTGCTTACTGAGTCTCAGTGCAACACTTGTGACTGCACATTATCTCCCATTGTCTTGAAATTAGGGGTGTAATTTGAAATAGCTAGTCGGGTGCAGTCCTGCAGATGTGCATCTGTGAGGTGGGTGCGATACTTGGACTTGATAATCTTCATCTGTGAGAACACCGTCTCACACAGATAGCTTACTTTGGTTCCACCTTTCACTTTTAAAGCACAGGACAATAGAAGCGGCTACTTTTCTTGATTTACAAGTCCCTCAAAATCACTGTCCCTTGATCTGCCTTTCAGCTCAATGTCACTTTGCATAGTCATTATCTCCTTATTAATTCCACTACTTTGTAAATCAAACACCTGATGGAATGTTGCAGCCCACCCACCAAAGTCTGCTGGAAGGAATGGATTTGAGATACACATGATGATTGGCTCCATCATGTCTAATTCCTGAAATTGCCCATTGAACTCCTCTGCTAATTTGATCAGCTGTGCACAGAACTTTTCTGCATGGAATCACTTTTTTGTGTCTTCAATTTTTTCTAGTATTTTCTCCAGACTCAGGAAGTGCTTTAACTGGGAGGACCACAGACCCAGTTTCAGTTTGAATGCCTTCACCCCACTGATCTATGTTGTAAGTCTCTGGTCTTTCCCTGCAGTTCGCAATTCAGCTTGTTCAGTTTGGACGTTCTGTCAGTAAGGAACCTGAAGTATAGCAGCCATGAACTGTCTGACAGCTCATTGCATAGTTTGTTCCTTGATGTTAGAAAAGTGAGGATTTCGGGCATTAAATCAAAAAATCTGTGCAGGACTTTCCCCCTCACATCTGCATGGAGGAGCAGCTCACCATAAGCAGCATCCACTTCACCAAGTAAAGATTTAACCAGGTGGTGCTGGAGGGCTCTTGCTGAAATCGAGTTTACAGTTCTGACAGTGATTTTCATTACATGTGAGAAGTCCATAACTTTACTCACTAGTGCTTGCTGATGGATTATAATGAAGGAAAATCTGGATCATTTCTGCAAAATGCAACAAAGCCTGCATGTATGCCAAGCATGGCGGGTGCACCATCTGTTGTGATTGAAACAAGTTTCTTGATTGGAATGATTTTCTCAAGCATGTACTTTTTGAATTTGTTTTAGATATCTTCACCTTTTGTTCTCTCTTTAAAGGGCAAAACAGTCAGAAGGTCCTCTTTAATTGTCGCATCCTTAAAAATCATTTGAACAAAAACAACTATCTGGGCTGTGTTGGTCATGTCAACCGATTCATCAAACTGCAGTGAAAAGCATTTGCAGTCATTCCAATCCTGCTGTAGTTGCTGAAAGACGTCTTCGGACAAAGATTCCACCTGTCTTGCTATTGTGGAAGCACCAAGTGATATGGTCTGGATTGCCATCATTATTTCCTCTTTGTTTTTAAAGTCTCTAAATAAGGAGTCCGCTGCAACAGTCTTTGCCTCTTTAAATACTTCTCCATCTGTAAATGATTTCTTGTGTTTTGCCAGCAGATGGCAAACACGAAACGATGCTTCAGTGGAGGCCTTCCCTTTCGCTGCTGGTTTAGTAAAACACAACTATTGAGTTTTCAAAACAGCCTTCAATTCATTAACTTTCTTTGTACGGAGCTATTCAAGGGGAAACTGTCCTGGAATTTGCTATGCATTGTTTTGTGGTGCCTTTCTAAATTCTCCTTTTTACTTATCAATATACTTGTGTGACATAGAAGAAGTGTGCACTTATCTTTCACTGTTGCAAACAGAAATTCATTTTCTCATTCCAAATGGAAGTTGTAAGGTTTTGGTTTCTTTTTAGCTGGCCTGGTTTGTCACTCATTGTTAATGCTAGCTAGGTATATATTCTTTTATTATAAAAATAGAAAAGAGGTGAGCACGAGCTAAAACTGTAGTCTAAGGGTATGGCTACACTTGAAATTTCAAAGCGCTGCTGCCCAGCGCTGCACGTAAACCACATCCTCTACGGCACTGATTACACTGAGGCTTTACAGGGCTGCATCTTGCAGCGCTCAGGGGGGTGTTTTTTCACACCCCTGAGCGTGAAAGTTGCAGCGCTGTAAAGTGCCAGTGTAGCCATACCCTAAGTGACACTCTGAGTGGTAGACATGAGCATCATGCACAATAAGCTTTTTTTCAGTTCTGCACTTGCAACCAAAGGTGCCATGAGCTATGGGGCCTCCTGGTTATTAGAAAAGAGGAAGAGAGCACCCTTGTACTTTGTGGGAATAAGATCGGTCACGCTGGAGCCTGTCTCTACCCCTGGCTCATGTGCAAAGAAGAAATAAAATTTCAGTAAATTTAACAGAGAACTAAAACCCAATGACCTTCAATGAAAGGACCCTCAAGCTTCGTTGTTTCTTTGCATTCATCTGTTAGGTCCAAGTGCTCAGATCTGATCAGCGCTTCATGCAGGCTCCCCAGCTCCAAAGGGAGAAAGAAGTCAACACTCTCTGCATCCCCCCGAACACCTTCCTTCCTGAGCAAGCACTCAGGTGAAGGAGAATGCCCCTGCCTGCTTCCCACAAGCCCTAGCTTTGCATTTTCCTCCTCAGTGCCCCCTAGCACGTAGGACAGCTGCCCCACAGTCTGGAAGCCCATGGGAAAAGCCTGTGTGGATGGGTGTGCCATGGGGCTTGGTGGAGGTTATTTGCTTGACCAGAAGCCCCGTAACGGGGTTGGTTTGGGCTGTCGCATAACTGCATCTGTGCTCCTAGCCGAGGAAGCACCTTCTCGTCAAGGCTCACAGGCACCAGCCCCAACTTCCCTTGGCAGCTGGTTAGCTGATTGTTTTAATCCCCCATCAAGGAGCTCCCTGATGAATGTGCACAGGCAATCCGTGCTAGCAGCCTCGCCTCCCCTCCTGAGGCTTGGGTGGGGGGCAAATACTCAGAGAAATACCTTCTTGCAGACCAGATCCCACCACTTTCCACAGCAGCTGGACCAGCTCTTTCTCACGGGATCCCAGCTTAGCCCCTTGAGCACCAGCAGTCTTCCCAAACAAGACCACCAGGTAGTCAGGAGAGGAGGAGGCAACGGCCAGGGGTAGCAGCAGCAGCAGGGGCAGCAAAGAGTGGGAGGAAGTAACAGGAAAAAGATGAAAGGGCGGGGCGGAGTGGATAAAAGAGACATGAATACCGAACTGGGATTGAGGCTGCAGCAGGAAGGATGAAAAGTAGAGAGGTGGTGAGGAGTAGCAAAAACTGGGGGATAAGTGGATGAGAGGCAGCAGGAGACAGAGGAGCCAACAGCACGGGGAAGGGGCAGCCGTAACCTGAAGGCAACAGGGCAGGAGGAGAAGGCACTTCCTAGCAAATGAAAGTTGCCTATGATATCAACGCGTCTTCTAGTGGCCAAAAGAGCCCAGCTGAGAGCTGGTTGTCGAGCCCCTCGCTCGCTCTGCATGGTCATTGCAACAGCCCTTTTCCCTGCTGGTGATGTGGAAAACCAAAGAAATGTGAACAGCTATGACACCATGTCATGATCACTAGAGTCCCAGGGCAGTTCTCTCCTGGGGCTCCCTGAAAGGAGGGTGTCCTGGTTTGTCGTGCAGGGGGAAGTTCAGGGGACATTGTGCCCACGTGCTATCTGCCCCATTGCAGGAAGAAAAAACTCCAGCACACGCCACATTTTAAAGAAGCCCAAATCAACTCCACAGGGAAACCAGCTCTGCTGAAGCTTTGAACAGGGGGAGGTTAGATAGGGAGAAGGGTCAGAGAACGGAAGGTGGATTGTGGGGGGCAGGGGGATGGGGAGCCAGGATCCTAAGAAAAAGGAAGGAGATGATGAAGAACAGGTGAGGTGGGAATGAAAGGAAAGCGGTGATCCTGTGGAGCAGAGGGATAGGGGTGGGGCTGCAAGAGGAAGGGAGGGAAATGTGGGGTTTGCCAGTATAGCTTATTTTGCGTGGAGGCGCTGGATAAGATACTGATACGGGTGCGATTTGGCTGGGATGAGCTAATTTGGAGCAGTGCTCTAGCTTCGAGCTAAGTGTTCCTCTTGTAGCCTGGCCGGGGCGGCGAGTTGTATGGGCCCGTGATGCCCGTGCTCCTCCAATATGAGAGCACAGGGGCCCAGCTTCACCAAAGTTTGGGGCTGGGTCTCTCCCCCGGCCCCACCTGCCGCCCCTGCAATTTAAAAGGGCCCGGGGCCCCCACTGCTACCACCGGCAGTGCAACAGGGCTAAGGCAGCTTCTTGCCCGCCCGCTCTGCTTCTGGAAGCAGATGACAAATCCCTGGAGCCTGGGGATGTGTCTCCTCATGCTGACCCTTCCCCGAGTGCCAATGGGAGCTGCAGGGGCAGTGCCTGAGGGCAGCGGTGCCCAAAGACTCCTCTGGCCCCCCGTCTAGGAGCTGCTGCCAGAGGCGGGGTGCGGGTCACTTTTGGGAGCCACCCAAGGTAAGTGCTGCACCCCTTACCCTCTCCTGCACCCCAACTCCGTGCCCAGCCCAGCGCCTGCACCCAAACTCCCTCCCAGATCCTGTCCCTGCCCCTGCCCCCTTTCTGCACCCCAACCCCCTGCTCCAGCCCCAAGCCTGCACCCAAACTCCCTCTCAGAGCCTTAGGCAGGTGGGGCGTGGGGGGACAGCACTTGAACCTGTTCTGGGCACCACCAAAAATTATACAAACCTGCCACCCCTGCCTGGCCTCTGTTCCTTACACACCCACCTCTCCTGGCCAGTCACATACCTGCATGTGTGCATGGTGTGCAAATCCCAGTCCATTAGAACCAACAGGTATCCCAGGTACACTATTGCTGACAAGCTGATTGTGATGGTCCCACACGGACAGCTCACCATGGTACAAACACATGCACACAGCTGTCCATGTAATAACCATCCTGGCCACACATGCTCCTTGCTGAGCACCCCAGGAAGTGACTGGATTTTCTTCGGGAAGGCAGAGGCACTATCCCTCCCCTGTCTGAGGTTAGTGCAGCCTCTTCCCTGCCAGTCCCTTCTCCTTATTCAGCATTAATGTCACCCCAAACGGCTCATTCATCATCCCAAATTCACCAAATTAATTGTGTTATTCCAGTTACGAAAATGAATGACCCAACATCAAAACCAGATGGAATTTGCAGCGAGAAAGCATCAATGATTCCCGTCCCCTGCCTGGCTGGGAGCTCCGGGATTTGCCCTGGAAACAGGCTCTGCTCCATTAATGGTATTTCAAGGCCCAGTCAGGGGCCTGGAGTATTTCATTTCAAGGTGGCTGTTGTTGTGAACCCCCTGCAGCCTCTGCTAAGATAACACTGCTCTTTTGTGTGGGAGGGGGTGGGATGCGTCTTGCATGTGTGTGGAGGGGCTCCTTTAATCAGGGCTGTTCTCAAGCTGGGCTTTCTTTGACTGGAAACGTTGGTTCTCCACCGCCCCCAGCGCCTGTTAAGATGCTGTGGATTCCCTCCCTGCTGGACGGGGCTGGGGAGCTAAGGGGGATTCCCACCCCCAACCGCAGCAGCTGGGGAGCCCAGGGGGATTCGCCCCAGCTGTAGTGTGGCAAGGGAGCACCCATCGGCCCTTGCTGGAACTGTTCTGTGCAGAAGCAGCAGCGCCGCATTCCTGCCCAGGTTAGCAAGTGGGTGATGGGTAGTTTTCTGCTGACTCCTTTTCAGGATCAGAGGAGGGAGCCCAGCCCAGACTAGGCCCTCAACACCTACCTGTTCCTTTAAGCACATTTCAAGTGTAAGGAGGCGGCAACAACACCCGCTGAGAAGGCATCCATCAAATCAGCGCTATGGCTATCACAGCAGCATTGCAGCCTGTGGCTCGGGCCCAGCTGTACTGAGCCCTGGTCTACACTAAGAGTTTAGGTTGAATTTTGCAGCGTTACATCGATTTAACCCTGCACCCGTCCACATGACAAAGCCATTTTTGTCAATTTAAAGGGCTCTTAAAATCCATTTCTGTACTTCTCCCCAACGAGGGGATTAGCACTGAAATCGACATCGCCAGGTCGAAATTGGGATAGTGTGGACGCAATTTGACAGTATTGGCCTCCGGGAGCTATCCCAGAGTGCTCCATCGTGACTGCTCTGGACAGCGCTCACAGCTCAGATGCACTGGCCAGGTAGACAGGAAGAGCCCCACGAACTTTTGAATTTCATTTCCTGTTTGGCCAGCGTAGCGAGCTGATCAGCACAGGTGACCGTGCAGAGCTCTGCAGCAGAGGTGACCATGGAGTTCCAGAATTGCAAAAGAGCTCCAGCATAGACCGAAGGGGAGGTACTGCATCTGATCGCTGTATGGGGAGACGAATCCATGCTATCAGAACTCCATTCCAAAAGAGGAAATCCCAAAATATTTGAAAAAATCTCCAAGGACGTGAAGGACAGAGGTTATAACAGGGACCCGCAGCAGTTCCACATGAAGCCTACCAAAGAACCAGAGGGGCAATTGGCCACTCCGGGTCAGAGCCACAGACATGCCACTTCTATGATGAGCTACATGCTATTCTAGGGGGTGCCCCTACAACTATGCCACCCCTGTGCTTCCCTCCTCCCCCACCCTCCCGGGCTACCTTGGCAGTTATTCCCCCATTTGTGTGACAAAATAATAAAGAATGCATGAATTTGAAATGACTTTATTGCCTCTGCAAGTGGAAAACAAAGGGGGAGAGAAGGGCAGTTGGCTTACAGGGAAGTAGAGTGAACCAAGGGAGTGGGCTTTCATCAAGGAGAAACAAACAGAACTTTCACATCATAGCCTGGCCAGTCATGAAACTGGTTTTCAAAGTTTCTCTTATTCACAGAGAACAGCGTGCACTTCTGTACTCTTCCAACCGCCCTGGTGTCTGGCTGCATGTAATCAGCAGCCAGGCAATTTGCCTCAACCTTCCACCCCACCATAAACGTCTCCCTCTTACTCCCACAGATATTGTGGCGCGGACAGCAAGCAGTAACAACAATAGGAATATTGATTTTGCTGAGATCTAACTGAGTCAGTAAACTGCACCAGCGCGCTTTTAAACATCCAAAGGCACATCCTACCACCATCCTGCACCTGCTCAGCCTATAGTTGAACTGCTCCTTACTATGGTCCAGGCTTCACGAGCCATGGGAGAAAGGGATAGGCTGGAGTAGGTCTGAATGCACGGTGCTGTTGATTGGGAGAGCAGTCTGAGGCAGAAGCCTTCAGCTGGCACGATATTCCAGGCAGGACTGAATGTCCATTAGACAAAACTTAAAGAAGAGAATGACCTGGAGTCATTCCCATTTTTGTCCAGATTCCCCCAACTGACCTCACCACGCCCGGACAGGAGCACCTATGTCTTCCCACGTGCCCCCAACCAACCTAACCGAGGTTGGCTAGGAGCACCCAAGGAACGACAATGGCTAGCAGTTGTATTGTACCGTCTGCCATCCGCAAGGCAAGGCAAGGGGATGGTGCTGTGTAGCACTGCAGTACCGTGTCTGCCAGCAGCACCCAGGAGACATATGGTGACGGTGAGCTGAGTGGGCTCCATGATTGTCATGGTATGTTGTCTGCACGAGTAACCCAGGAAAAAAAGTGAGAAACTATTTTTTGCCCTTGCTTTCATTGGGGATGGGGAGGGGCCTGGCAACATGTACCCAGAACCACTCACAACAATATTTTTGCCCCATCAGGCATTGGGAGCTCAACCCAGAATTCCAGTGGGCAGCAGAGACTGCGGGAACTGTGGGATAGCTACCCACAGCTCAACGCCCAGGAAATCGATGCAAGCCTCAGTACTGTGGACGCACACCGCTGACTTAAAGCGCTTAGTGGGGACACACACAATAGACTGTAACAAAGCAATTTCTGCTGCTAGAAAATAACCACCTCTGGCTGAAAGTGCGGCAGGGTAGATGGGATGTACTCCCCTACCTGACTGCAATCCTGAAGGGGGTAGCAGGATGAGATAGGGGACTGGGACTGGGATCAACTAGTCAATCGCTGCTTTAGATATTAAGGACAGCCAAGTTAAAGGTATAATATCACAAGGTTTGTGTAAACCTTACAGACCATTCCCATATGACAAAAATCTAGATGGGCACTGTTTTTCTACAACCTATTGTAATATCATAATAAAGACAAGAGTTAAATTAATGCATCCTCAACTTTATTATTCTCCTGAACCCAGAGAGCGCATATTGTGAGGCATGGCGGTTGGTTTCTGATTATAGTGCACCAGCATATAATGTATCATGGGTCAGAGGAGTTCAAGACTTGTGTCACCTAAGCACATCAGAATGGCCATATTGGGTCAGACCAAAGGTCAGTGTAGCCCAGTATCCTGTCTTCTGACAGTGACCAAGGCCATGTGCCCGTGGGGAATGACTAGAACAGGCAATCAAGTGATCCAACCCATTGCCCTTTCCCAGCTTCTGGTAAACAGAGGCTAGGGACACCATCCCTGCCCATCCTGGCTAATAGCCACTGCTGGACCTATCCTCCGTGAACTTATCTAGTTCTTTTGTGAACCCTGTTATAGTCTTGGCCTTCACAACATCCTCTAGCAAGGAGTTCCATGGGTTGACTGTGTTGTGTGAAGAAATACTTCCTATTGTTTGTTTTAAACCTGCTGCCTATAAACTTTATTTAGTGACCCCCTAGTTCTTGTGTTATGGGTTTCTTGTACTATGCCCTCAGCACTAGTGATGGCAAACAGCGCCGAGGAAAGCACGGTGGTCGGGGGTACTCCCTATGAGGCTGAAGTGCTTGGTGCCCAATTGGAATGGGATGGCTCCAAGGCTGGTCTAAGCACCGCATCCGTTAACACAGCTTTCAAACAAATGTCCCTGTCCTTTTTGTGTGCATGGCCTGAAGCCTCTGAAGATTTTACACCTCTCTTTAATGTGGGCTTCCCCAAGGCACTGTAAGCAGCTCCCATACAAGTTGCTCACTGGCATGGGTGTACGGCAGGTGGCAAATGTTTGAAAACTGGGGACTGGGGCATGCGCTGTCCCTGGGACAACATCCCATGATGGGACCACTATCTATTCTAACTTAACAAATTCCTAATACAAGAATAACAGAATTAAAAAACTACTAGGAACACTTGCAAGCGTAAGAGAGAAGTCATTCCAGCAACTGTCCCAGGCAGTGGGAAGGAACTGAGGGCACAGGGCCGATGGCACCCTTTATACTGGCACATGAGCACAGGGCTCCAGGGAGTGCTAGGGTGAGCCCAATGGATACCACTAAGGGAAAAATCTCCAGCAGCCATATACTTGGGAGCACACACACCTAACATGGACTTGACCTGAGCAAGCACTCGAACTGTAGGCCTGCTTGGCAGACACTTTGATAACAGAATTCCCAACATTTGTAATTTTGAATTTGTCCTCCGTACATACACCACAGAAGCATGACATCTTGTAGATACAGGTTAGGATAGTTAGTTGGGATACACTGAACAGGTCAGGCCAGCAGAGAGAGACTACCAGATACAAGTCCCTTGCCCTCCTGCTTTGGGATGCTGTTAGTTACAATACCATCTACCAACAAATCCCCACTCACCCCCCCGTGCTAACCTGACCCAACTCCCAACAGCAAAGTTCTAGCACATTTGCTCTTTGAGCTTGGAAAAAGAGACGGCTCAGGGGAGATCTGATCGAGGTCTATAAAATCATCACCAGGGTAGAGAAAGTAGACAAGGAAGTATTTACTCCTACTCATAAAACACAGGAACTAGGGGGGTCACCAAATGAAATTAATAGGCAGCAGGTTTAAAACAAATAAAAGGAAGTATTTCTTCACACAACACCCAGTCAACCTGTAGAACTCCTTGCCAGAGGATGACAGGGTTTAAAATAGAACTAGATAAATTCATGGAGGATAGGTTCATCAATGGCTATTAGCCAGGATGGGCAGGGATGGTGTCTGTAGCCTCTGTTTGCCAGAAGTTGGGANAAACAGGAATTTTGAGGGATGTCTGCCACCATATACAATGAGCACCTTCTCATGATGAGTTCTCGGGGTGCTTTACAATATTATTATTTATTTATTATTAACAACAACAACCAAATGTATGTGAGCAATAAGCTTCAATTCAGTCTGATATGCAATCTCATACTTAAGTCCATGACCCGTATTAAGAATAATCTGGTATATCTCTCCCATAACTAATATTTTTTTCTGGGGTTAAAATACCTCTAAAATATATCCATAATGTACACCTGTGTAACCCTTGTCATGTTTACCATTGATGGTTACCTTACCATTATTTCCCTCTGGAATTAGGAGGCTCATTTAGAGACAGTCCAACTAGGAATAGTGACAAAAGGACAAAAACTACTCCCAAAGCCTTCGGTGAGAGCACTGGTTTTGGCTGCAACAAAAGCTCAATTTTTAGAAAGGGGTCAATCAATGCATGGAAATGTCACCAGAGACCTCATAAAGTAATCAAAAGCTAGAGACTCTTCCCTACAAAGTGTGTGGGAGGCATAAAAGGCAAAAAAGTAGCACTGAGGTTTTGGAGAGGCAAATGGTCATATTACTTGGCTTGTTGTTAATATTTTGTGTCCCCTCAATCCATTTTTTTTGACCAGGTCTAATTACATAATCAAGTTTGCATAGTCATTCCTGAATTAAAAACAGGATTTTTATCCTTCTGACACCACTCTTTTGTCTGCATTTGAATTCTGGGAAAGGTTCTGTCAGCCACAACAATGTCACTGTGTTGGTTTGCCTCAGAGTATTCTCAGAATAAAGGCAACATTAATCATATAACAGAATTGCAGCCCAGACAGTCATTTTTCTTTAAAGCAACCATATTGGGTGAATTAATGTTTGTGAAACGGAAGCTGGAACTGGCATAATCTAAAGCAAGGGAGAAGCAGGAGCTCCAAAGCCTCTCCACAGCTCATGCTATTCATTTAACATCTGATCTATAATACTCTTTTCCCATCCAGGTTTGTGATTTTTCTCCATGAAAATCTGTGGGAGCTTTCTAAGACACTTTGAATCTCTGGTGTGAACAGCTCTTTGCAGTTCTATTCCTGACCTCCACTCCCCCATCTCTCTCTCTCTNGCTTAACCACTACGCTATCCAGTAGCTATAAAAACTTAAACTTAATGTTTTTCATATTTATGGCCAGTTCATTAATCCTGCATAATCCCCTTTCCACTGCTCCTTGTGTAAGGTGCTACACAGGAATACCTTAGGGTGTGCTAAAGGCATTAGGGGCCATTCCTGCTAGCATAAGGTAGTGTAGTCTTGAGACTGCTCTAACTTGTTCCATGGTTGAACCTGCCTTTATTTACATGTGTGATCAGAAGACCAGGAAAGGAGTAGTTGTTGAGGATGGAATCCATAATGTCTCCCATGGGGATATTTTAAAGTTTTTTTTCTTAATTTTGAAATTAACTAGGTCATTTTCTCTTCTGAGACTTTAAACGTGTTGGTATTTCACTTTTTCAACACTGGTTAAACTTTTTATCTATATGTAACAGAAAAATGACACAAGCTAAAAACATCTCAAGTTTTTATAGTTATCCTCACTGAGAACTACACAAGAAGAGTGGGTTGTTTATGTTTTGTTTTTTGTTTTCCCCCAAGCAGGATTACAATGATTAGATATGTTCAAATTCTGTATTTATTGTCACTTTGTTGTGAGAGAACTAATTAACGATTTAAACTTCCTTTCACTTAATTCAAACTTTTAAACTGGGCTTTTTAGCCCTTTCAGTTCAATGAAAGCTACAAGGGTTGTAAATCTGTCATGGTAGTTTTCCTAACATCATGTTATTCATAGTAAATTTGAGGAAATAGTGGTTCTCCACTACACAGCCAACTGCTCTGTCACTGCTTACTGCAGCCACCACAGTTCCTACCTTAATTGCTTGACTCTAGCAATCCATGTTATCAATCTTCCTCTACAGAAGATACTGCCATTCTCAGAGTTTTTACTGTACAATGGTCTGACATCCCTGTTCTCAGATTCATTAGCTCCCTTAGTAGAGCCAATGAAAACAAGTCAGCATCCAGTCCACATACTCTGACCCTCTACCCCTTCCCGCCTCATCTATCCATGAAGATGGAACCTATGAAAACAAAACAGGAATTTTGAGGGATGTCTGCCACCATATACTATGAGCACCTTCTCATGATGAGTTCTCGGGGTGCTTTACAATATTATTATTTATTTATTATTAACAACAACAACCAAATGTATGTGAGCAATAAGCTTCAATTCAGTCTGATATGCAATCTCATACTTAAGTCCATGACCCGTATTAAGAATAATCTGGTATATCTCTCCCATAACTAATATTTTTTTCTGGGGTTAAAATACCTCTAAAATATATCCATAATGTACACCTGTGTAACCCTTGTCATGTTTACCATTGATGGTTACCTTACCATTATTTCCCTCTGGAATTAGGAGGCTCATTTAGAGACAGTCCAACTAGGAATAGTGACAAAAGGACAAAAACTACTCCCAAAGCCTTCGGTGAGAGCACTGGTTTTGGCTGCAACAAAAGCTCAATTTTTAGAAAGGGGTCAATCAATGCATGGAAATGTCACCAGAGACCTCATAAAGTAATCAAAAGCTAGAGACTCTTCCCTACAAAGTGTGTGGGAGGCATAAAAGGCAAAAAAGTAGCACTGAGGTTTTGGAGAGGCAAATGGTCATATTACTTGGCTTGTTGTTAATATTTTGTGTCCCCTCAATCCATTTTTTTTGACCAGGTCTAATTACATAATCAAGTTTGCATAGTCATTCCCGAATTAAAAACAGGATTTTTATCCTTCTGACACCACTCTTTTGTCTGCATTTGAATTCTGGGAAAGGTTCTGTCAGCCACAACAATGTCACTGTGTTGGTTTGCCTCAGAGTATTCTCAGAATAAAGGCAACATTAATCATATAACAGAATTGCAGCCCAGACAGTCATTTTTCTTTAAAGCAACCATATTGGGTGAATTAATGTTTGTGAAACGGAAGCTGGAACTGGCATAATCTAAAGCAAGGGAGAAGCAGGAGCTCCAAAGCCTCTCCACAGCTCATGCTATTCATTTAACATCTGATCTATAATACTCTTTTCCCATCCAGGTTTGTGATTTTTCTCCATGAAAATCTGTGGGAGCTTTCTAAGACACTTTGAATCTCTGGTGTGAACAGCTCTTTGCAGTTCTATTCCTGACCTCCACTCCCCCATCTCTCTCTCTCTCTCTCTCTCTCTATAATGCTCCTTGAACCTACAAATCCCCAATCTACCTATTTTAAAGGACTCATGAATTCTAGTTTATAGTCAGAGTGAATAAAAAAAATAAAAAATTGGTTTAAAGTTAAAGCAATCTTTCTTTCTGTACGCCACTGTCTGTACTGCATGTCAAATGATTTTAGGAGCTGTAGCAATTTTCATAGCTATTTATTATTTTGAATGCTTAAGTCTCTTACTGTTGGCTACTATAACTCTTGTCAAAGAGTATTTAAGGTCATGTTATCATCCATGCTGAGCTCAAGATAAGTGCACAAGGCATGAGAGCATGGGTGCTGGAACTATTTGTATAGTGGAGGTGCTGAGAGTGATTGAACCAAACTGTAAATCCTATATATAATGGAAACCACTTCAAGCCAGTGAGTGCAGCAGCACCCCTAGTTCCATCACCTATGTCTTAGAACAGCATTATCTCCATCCACCTTCTGTACAGAACTAGGCATTTACCTTCAGGACATTGCTGAATGTCATGGTCTTCACATATTCACTTAGAATAGTTTGCCTTCCAATAAACTGAGGATTGTGAGGCATTTGAACAAAGGGCCTCTAACAATATGCTTTGCTAATACTAAATGTGGGATGAACCTGGAGACTTAGTCACTTGGACTTGTTCTTTTTCATTTTAAAAAACATTTAAACTATGACTTTCTGATAACTGTGAACTCTTTGTTTGGTTTTTTTATTTTGTGAATAATACACTGGAAATGTATTATTGTTAGAGTTAAAGCCCTAAGTCCCATTTCTCAGAGAGACTAAGGCTATCTACTCTATCACTTATGTCACATGCATCCAACAAAGTGGGTGTTCACCCACGAAAGCTCATGCTCCAATACGTCTGTTAGTCTATAAGGTGCCACAGGATTCTTTGCTGCTTTTACAGATCCAGACTAACATGGCTACCCCTCTGATGCATAAAATTCAGACAATATGTAGCATGCTATTTTGTAAAGCAGATTCCTTTTAAATATGGATAATTTTAAACATATTTGATTTCCCCCTATAATTTCTACTAGTTGCTAAATACATTTGTTTCAATGTCACCCTTTATTTGTCACACATTTCAGGTATTTTATTTATTTATCAATAACGTGGAGACAAACAAATATCTTATCAGATAAGCAAGATGAAAACTAGAACCAAATTTGCAAGGACTCTTATAGAAATTTAAACAAATGCAGGTATTTTAAAATGTCACCCTTATACTCTTGGGGTCACCCCTTTAAACCCCTTCAACCACAACAGACATTACAGCCCCCAGCAGAAATTAGAGCAGTCTTTAATGGTTGCAGGTAGTCCAACCTGTCCCAAGCTCCTCAAGGTGCTGAGGCTGCAGAGTGCACAAGAGGAAGCTGTTCCTCTTTTCCTGTGTGTTCGCATGGCATGTAGGTCATTGAGGCCCCATCCCTCACTTGTAAGATTACCAACCCGGGAGCTGAGAGGAATGTTATCAATGAACACTATTTTTTACCCCCAAATATTCAGTGAATTAAAAAAACAAATCTATTGAGATAATGAAAATAAAATAACTTATTTTATAAGTTGCATTATGGGAACATGCAAAGCCCCCAGTCAGGGACTGGGCCTGATTTTTCTAGGCTGCAGAAACAGACCAGGAATACTGGGATTGCTCCTTCCGTGTGACATTCCCCTTCCCAACCTGCTAGCACACCAGGAAGCTTAGGGGAGATTGTATGTCAGGGAAAATCCCTCGTCAACCTACCCTTGGGCCTCTTAGACTCCACCTCGCTCCTAGCGCAGGAGTGGGTCTTTAATTGCAACATTTAGTCTTACCTGTTCCTGTTTTGTGTGGACTTCTCAGGAAGCTTCTAGCCCAAGCTCCTGCAGGAAGTCTCAGAAGTAACATTTTTCTGCTCTGTTACACCAGTTCCTATGAAGTGTGAATGTGTGATTCCAGGAAAGCATATTGTGAGGTGGTTTACACTAACTAATCACTACAACTATCACTGATTTATCTTATGCTGCTGGAACACATTGCCATTTGATTAGTTTTCTAAAGGCTAGATGGATGTCTGCACACAAGTAACTTTTCTGAAAATGAAAGATGCTTATGAAATGTTTTAGTTGTAATAAGAGCATCTGGAGTCAGAGGCAGTAAAAGACTTGGCCTTACCATTTAGTCAATGCCAAAATGTCTCTAAATAAAAATTTCTCTAGACTTACACAGGTGTAACTGAGAGCAGAATTTGGCCCTGAGATATTTTCCTCCAGTGATTAGCTGAGAGAGGAACCAGTGGTGGAATGAGGCATATAGAGGGCAGTGATAAACAAATAGGCAGTTAGTTTGCTCTAATGTGAGAACTGAATGGTTAAATACGACTGAGACATTTTATGTTAACATTTTTCATAGAACAGAGAGTTTGGCACAGAAACTGAGAGAACACTAATTTGAACTGTTTCTGAGTTCATCTGTGCTTCAGTCCATTAAACTGGAGTGTCTGTGCTGTGAACTGAGGTGTGAACTGAGATAATTATACTAATTGTGCAAACGAGGAAAGCTGAGTATAGAGGGAGAAGCTGACTGATTTGTAGAGTGTATATAAGAAGCCAGATAGTGCTTTTCCCAGCCTGGAGGATACCACATCCTATTCCAGGGATTGAGGTATAGACAGAGGGACAAGGATAGCTGCATTTATCCTGCTTTCTGATACAATTGTACTTCTTGTGAATTAAGCCTCACGAGGCACTTTTGAAAGCGTCCTGCATTTCCTGCCCACAATGCAGATGTTCACAGTAGCTGCTCACATATGTAGAGTTAGGAGCTCTGTCATTAGCTTATCCTGTCAAATTTCTCTTATCTGCTCCCAGTGCATTCTGCTGAGCTACAAGGATGCATATGGTCTACAGAGCCTCCAGTGACCATCCTCCCCAAGCACTACATACCCACAGATTAGGGAATCAGCAGGGCAGAAAGACAGCTTGAGAGATATGGAAGGATGGAGATCAGATGGTGAGAGAGACATAAAAAGGAAAAAAAAAATACCACAGGAGGAAAGAACGAGATGGTGGGGATAGGACAAGACAGAAAATGGAAGCACATTAGCAACTGTGATGGGACATGGCACTAGGAAGCCTTTGGTCAGGAGGGTTGTGATGAATCATGTGCCCTATATTGCAAAAACAGGATTAACATGGAGTCTGAGAACACACTTAGACCATTCTGTGGCACCTCTAGGAGAGAGAACTAATTAAGGAATAGATCCAGCTGGGGTCAGACAGTGTGTTCCTATAAATAAAGGACTGCAGGGGTAATAAGGAACAACTGAGAGTATAAAGCTACTGAATGGACCTCATACCTGGCATTGGCTCTGAAAGGCAGAGTTGTAAAGGTGAAAGTTGCTAGAGTGGCCAGACAGTTGCTAGAGTGACTAAGAAACACCTGGGGAAAACTCCTTGGCAAAAGGCCAGGAAAAGCTGCAGTAGAGACTAAGCTCCAGAGTGAGGGGATTGGAGAATGCAGCTCCAAGATAGATGCCTGGAAGCAGGGCAAGGTAGGAAATAGCCCAAGGACCTAGTAAGGGATTATCAGAAATGTACCATAGCTGCTAATCACAAGGTCCTTGGGCTGGAACCCACAGGAGAGGGTGGGCCTGGGTTCCCCTACCAATCCCACACAGGAGCACCAATATAAGTCACAGGAAAGCAGCAAGGACTATTGAGACCAGACAGGTTTGGTTACCTTCGAAGGGGTCCAAACTGAAAGGTGCCCTGGCCAAAAGACTAGGTCATGGAAGATGCAGAATAATGGGAACAGGAAAGCACTGGAGGCAAAGGATCTCTGCAATGCCACAACCTGACCCTAGGGGATGCTGCAGCAATGGAGGCAATACCTTGCAGGGATTGTCCATGATTCCACAATAAGGAGGTTAGCTATCACTACAGAACTTCACCTGTATCTACAGCTATAGTTATATTTTACCTATGCAATGAGACTGGCCAGAAAACCACACTTTAGTTTCACAAAACATATTGAAGTATAGACTGGCCAGAGAAAACTCACATTTAGTTTCACAAAACATATTGAAGTATCAAAATTTGTTTTTTTTTTTTAAAGCGTAGATGAAAATCTGAACCTTTTTTTTTAACGTAGCATGAAAATGAGACCTCTTGACATTTTTGACCAAAAAAAAGAATAAGATAGAGACCACATGGCTGAGGATATGAGAGACACAACTTCAATTTCCTTCCCTAAATCAGGCAGGGACTTGAAACTGGGTCTCTCACATCCCAGGTAAGTACACTAACAAGCACAATGTACAGTAATTCAGTCTCCCTAGTTTTGACCTGGACCTGAGGAAAACGTTGTTGAAACCAATGTTTCCATGAAACATTTTGTTTCAATAAAATAGCCATTTTTTTTTATAGAAAACATTGTGTTGACACTTTTTTACAACTTCTACTATGCAATAAAGTCCTGTTCCAAAGACCATGGAAGTCAATGTGAGACTTTCCATTGAAATCAATGTGCTAATTATGGTCTGATTCACCAAGGGACTTAACATGTGTCTAACTCTAAGCATTTGAGTGGCCTTCTTGAAGTCAGTGGGACTACTTGTGTGTTTAAAGTTAGGCATACACTTAAACACCTTGCTGAACTGGGAACTGTTGGCCTTGACCCATAATCTATTGAAGGGAATGGGAATTTTGGCACTGATTTGAATGATTTGAATCTGCAGATGTTTGAAGAGTGTAAACACTAGAGCTGAGGGAAGAGTGGACAAAATGTTCATAAATATTTGGTTGAATTTTTAAAGAGAATTATGATCAGTCACATTCACAACTCTATCATGTTTGCAGAAGGAAAACAATGGAGTGGTTGAGTTTTACTGTACAAATACTTTTCAAAAGTTCATTTTAATTTCAAATATTTGCTGAAAGTGAATGTTGAATTGTATATTCAGTTGCAACAATTGAAATGCCAGCTGTGGTAGTTTAGCCAGGTCTACGCTAAAAAGTTAGGTGGATCTACTGGTACCACTCAGGGCTTGTCTTCACTCTCGGGGAGATCAACGCTGCTACAATCAATGCAGCATGTGTCAATTTAGTGTGTCTGGTGAAGACCTGCTAAATCGATGGCAGAGCACTTTCTGGTCAACTCCAGTACTCCAGCTTCCCGAGAAGAGTAAGGTAAGTTGTCCGGAGAGTGTCTCCCATCAACTCAGCACAGTGAAGACCCCGGGGTAAGTAGACCTAAGCTAGATCAACTCCAGCTAGTTAGTTGCTGGAGTAGCGTAATTTATGTCGACTTACCCCAGTAGTGAAGTCAAGCCCTCATACGTGTAAAAAATCCACATACCTGAACAACATCACTCAACCTAGATACCATCTCTTGGGCAGGTGGATTAAACCAACCCCAAAGAGTGGCAGTACCTATGTCGGTGGGAGACATAGTGTTGTCTACATTGGCACTTTCGTTAGTGAAACTTTTGTTGGGCAGAGGTATGCTTTTTCACACCCCTGACAGACAAAAGTCTTGCTGACCTCTGACACAACGCCTCGTACACTGTGCGACAATAAGCTATCGCACATACAGCTGTCTGCATCTGGAACACAAAACACTACCATATACTTATGACTCAGGTGAACCACGAATGGCAACAACACCCACTCCTTTTCTGGAGCAAAATAAATTTGAAAGTATCAGTATGTATATTACAAAATGTGTTTATACTTGTTAATTCTGGAAATATAAACATTACAACTGGAATGAAAATTCTAGCACTCAGGTTAGACCAATGTGCGTGTCTCTGAAACATGAACAACCAGAAGGTACCCACATTTTCCTTTTAGGATTAGGCTGCTGCAAGTAAGTCTGAGACCTCTCTTCACCTCACGTCACCTCTTTTTTGACACACCTCACAACCGCCAAAATACCCTAAGTATTCGAGGATATTGCATTCGAAATGAAGGGTGCTGCCAGACCTTTTTAATTCCGGAGGAATCCTTCTGGTGTTTATGACCTCGCCACTATACCAGCTTTAAATTGAGTATACACCTCTCTATCCAGTGTTTGATTAATAATGAGGTGTGTAGTTGTTCACGTGTTCAAGCCCAGTCTTCATAACGACCACACTCTTGGGTGGGGGCCATTCCCCTGGATTCTGGTGCAAGGCCGAATATCTGTATTCCGAAGACAGGCAGCCGCCCTTCTTTTTTCCCTAGTGGCGGTACCTGGTTAGTTGCACATATTATCATGCGGTTGCCCACCTTGCCCGTTACAGTTGCTAAAGCTATTAATATGACCTCTACCTTTTGGATTGCTTAATCATTAATTAGTGAAGTACGCCAAGCATGTTGCAGAATCACTTGCTGTTGATTATTTGTTGCTGCCGCGATGGCCATACATTTCACGAGTTTGCTGGTATGTGTTGTTTAATGTTACAGACGTGGCAGCTCGATTGAGACGACCTTGAAAGATTTACGCCACCTTGCAGAGGTAAGGCCAACAACAACGATTCCTGCTCTGGTCCTGGCTTACGTCCTTCGTGGTTGGGCCGCACATTTTGTTCAGAGCCTGTGTATTGCCTTCTTATTTAGTGGGCCTTTGCATATGTTCGGTTTAGTCGCTTTGTGGCGGTGTTGTTGCTTTGGCATTCAGTCATCTATAGGGTCGTCTGAGTCAATTTATGAGACTATGTCTAGTGCTGTCCTTGAAAAGCGGAGGGAGGAATGTAAGGACTGGCGAAGATTTTGTCACGGTGTTTAGCTAAGACTTTCGCCTTTTCAAGACAGGTTACTATAAGGGTACTGGTGTTAGCAAATGTTGTTTGTAGCCAGTTAGAACCGCTTAGCCTGGGAAGCGCGCGTGTTTAGAAAAGCCTGCCTCTTGCCTTAGAGATAGTTTAGTTGTGGAACGCTCCCACATGCCTATGTATGCGTTGTTTTACATGCTATTAGCATAAAGTTATATTAGTAGGATCTGTTTTGCTGCTTTGGACTCGTTTCCCTGCTTGAGATTAGCAACGTGCAGAGTCCCGTTGCGGGTGTGTTTTCTTTACCTTCATTAAACCATATCACTCTTGTGTCATATCCCACTCCCCACTGTGTTGTGTGTGTGTGTGTGTGTCTCGTCCCTGCAGAGCACTTAGGCACGTAACAGCCGGGCAGCTGGAGAGTGGCAGCTGCTGGCTGGGAGCCCAGCTCCGAAGGCAGAACCACTCTTATTTCTGCACTGCTCCCTGCAGAGCTGGGGTCCCAGCCAGCAGCTGTGCAGAAGGAAGGATGGCTTGGCATTGTATCACCAGCCTTACTTCTGCGCTGCTGGTGCAGTGCTGCCTTCACTGCTGGGCACGCGGTGAACAGCTCTGAAGGCAGCACAGAAGGGTGGCAATATCATACCATGCCACTCCCCTCAAGTAACCTTGTGAGCCCCCTGCAACTCCCTTTTGGGTCAGGACCCCAATTTGAGAAATGCTGGTCTGCCCTGTGAAATCTGTATAGCATAGGGTAAAAGCACACACACGACCAGATTTCATGGTCTCTGACACATTTTTCATGGCCCTGAATATGGTAGGGCCCTAGCAATGTGTAAAGCAGGGATGGGTGGGGAGGGTGAATGAGGAAAAGTAATGGCTGACTGTTTTTTTTGATCTGGGGCAGCTTAAGCAGCATAATTGAGAAGGTTGGTGTGTAAACTGGAACTGAGAACAAGCCAGACAGGTGAATAGCCGATAGGATAGGGTCACTAATAGATGGGTGCAGATGATGTTTGGTAAATACATAATCTGCATCCATCTAATAGTGACGCTATCCCATCTGCTGGAATGAGAAAGGACAGAACATTTTGAGGCAAAAGCTCTTTTGCTGGTTGTCTAACCTGCCTACGGCAAGGGGAGATTTGGAAAATCCATGGCACAGCTCAGAGATGACAATGCTAAGCACCCATCCACCTAGACTGGGGAAGGAAGGCCACAAGTAATAGGAGACCTCTGAATATCTGGCCATGGCAAGGGCACTGCCACACAATGAAAGCCCAAGCTACCACTGTTGAACCAGGAAACATTACAGAGAGATGAAGGTCCAGTGGTTGGCGCAGGGGATTGGACACAAGGACCAATGAGCTCTGCTACTGACTAGCTAGGTAACCCATGGACAAGCTGCTGTCTCAGAGCTTACAGTGAGGCTCAATTAATGTTTGCTGTGAGTGAGTGTCTAGGCTAGTGATGACAGACCAGATTTCTTTCTAGTTAGAAACATTAGACCAGGGATTGGGAACCTACGGCACACATGCCAAAGGTGGCACATGAGCCGATTTTTTATGGCACACAGGGTGGACTGAGCTGCTCAGCCTGCCACCGCTCTGGGGTTCCCGCTGCTGCACCCTTACCAGCCAGGGTCCCGCCTGGTCCCACTCAGCACCTGCTGCTGCCCTGGGGGAAGGAACCCCAGGCTGGCTGAGACCCCAGCTGGCAAGGAGCCAGCAGCCACAACCCCAGAGCGGGGACAAGCTGAGCTGCTCAGCCCGCTGCTGCTTTGGGGTTCCGGCTGCTGGCCCCTTGCCAGCCGGGGTCCCCCCACCACAGCCTCACTCAATATCCGCTGCTGGCCTGGGGGAAGGAACCCCAGGCTGGCAGTAGGGTGAGACCCCAGTGGCAGCAGCCGGTGGTGGAAACCTGAGCGGCGGTGGTCTCTGGGGTTCTGGCTGCTAGCCCCTTGCCAGTCGGGGTCCCCACAGCCCCACTCACCTTGCCTCCCATTGGAATTCCAGCGCAGGCCCCCTGCCAGACAGGGTCCAGGCTTCCAGTCCTGCTCAGCCCTACCAGCCGCCAGCTCCACTCACCTCAGCTGCGGATCAGGGGTTCCAGCTGCTGACCTCCTGCCAGCCAGTTATCAACTTATAACTCAGAAGCTCGTGTGCAGTGTAAAGTATCTAAATAGGTGCCACCAGACATTGGAAAACTCAACAAGGAAAAGCAAGGGCAAGGATCACACTAAACTGATAAGATCTGCATTTTAATTTAATTTTAAATAAAGCTTCAGAAACATTTTGAAAACCTTGTTTACTTTACATATAACAGTAGTTTGGTTATATATTATAGACTTAGAGAGAGACCTTCCAAAAGCTGTTCAAATGCATTACAGGCACGCGAAGCCTTACATTAGAGCGTATACATGAAGGCTCAGCACACCACTGCTGAAAGCTTGCCAACCCCTGCATTAGACCATAAGCCATTTAATCACTTAGCGATGTGGCTCATTTCCCTTCAGCATATCAGATACCACAAGCAGATGAAGCACGTGTCTCTGAATCCTTTCAGCTCTCTAGAGCTGGATGGGCTTATGCTACACCTTCCCTTGCATGCGTAGGAGGAGTGAGGTGTCTGATGTACCTGTAGCAGGAGGTGAAGGACTGAGGCATGAGGAAATTTCTCTTAAATACCCTCCAGGGTCAAGAAAGGACATACCCATTTACAGGGATCTGAACCCACGCTGTATTTACTGCCCCCTGAGAGGGACGGTAAATTCTCCCTCACAGCAAATGTCAGAAGGATTAGCCCAAGCTAGTCAGTGGTACACATGAAAACTGGGAGACTCAGCTTGGAATACACCAAAACCACAGATCTAACTCAAGAGTAAGGTGCACTTAATGGAAATCATTCTTGAGAGAATTTGAGTGTCCTAAATCCAAAGAAGGCAAGAATAGAGTGAAAAAAGCAGGCTAGGGAGAGGGGTCCCAACCATAAAGAACAGACATACCATCTGAGCAGACTGCAAGAAGCTGCTGGGTTTTTGGGGTTTTGTTTTTAAATGAGAGGAAAAAGAAATAGAGATTGTTGAAATGCATTTTCTTCACTCAAATGCAAAAGCAAGGTGTTTGCAGCATTCACAATGGCCAGTATTTTCAGCTATCAGGACATATGTAGGTTGTTATGCTTCTGACACCTCTATGCAAAAACAAGTACAATTCTTACATTCTGCATTCAGGGATATGATGTTTCTGAAACTATCAACAAGTGAGGAATCAGTTCAGATGTGATGTTTGTGTTTGTTAACGAGGGAATAGCTGTAAAGCGAAATTAACGGCTTGTAAATAAACTCAAATTTTGGCTGGCCTCAAACTCCATTAAGTTTAAGAATGAAAAAAAAAAAGTCCAGCAAGAAAATAAAACAAGTCACCAATAATTTTTATTGATAAATAACATTTTACTTAATCTGTGTTGTCACCCCACCATTCTAACACTACACTAGCAAACAAGGTGCAAGTTTTCTGAAAGTCAATTCAAAGAAAACAAACTTCTGTTAAATCTCTTTTCACAGAACACAGGCATCAGATTTCTCAAACCTATCGCATTCACATATTCAAGGCCATGTAGGATCAGTTCAATCTCTTTAAAAGTCTGCTACATGTTTTATTGCTAAAGAATCTGAATGAGTTGCTCTAGTTTCAGAAGCAGTGATTAATCAATCTTTGAAAGCGCCACAAAAATATTGAGACATGAAGTCATGAATCCATATATCAGTATCGGGTAGTGCAGTGTCCACTAAGTAGGTCACTATTTTTCGATCCCAAGAGCATGTGCTTTCATTAACTGCTTGTATCAGTGCCACCAGAGGTTTCTTCTCCACATGGTTTCGAAACACGATTGATGCCTCTTCTGACCACTGCTCACATTTCACTCCTAGGAAAAATATAAAGCAAATAAGGTCATTTAAAGAAAAAAGACTGATTTAAGTGACACACACACTCCCAAACCCAAGATTCTTAGTAATTCTACATGGGAGGAAGTAGAAGACACTCCAAGTAGTGCTATTAAAGAAAGTGAAGCTAACAGAGCTCTGTAAAAATGTTTAAATCCTTACTCTTGTTTCAGTGGCTGTTGCAGCCTCCCAAGTAAGGATTATCAATTATGTGACATTGTGAAGCAAAACAGTTACTAACCTTTCTGTAACTCTTGATCTTCGAGATGTGTTGCACACGTCCATTCCAATGTAGGTGTGTGCATGCCCCGAGCACAGTTGCTGGATTTTTTTTTTCCCCTTAGTGGTATCTGTCAGGTTTATTCCAGTGCCCGCAGTGCTGGATGCTCATAGTGCCAGCATAAAGGTCACACCCAGCCCATACCCCTTCAGTTCTTCTTATAGACAAGTCCAACAGAGGGGGTGGCAGGCAGGACTCAGAAGGGACATGTGCAACACATCTCGAAGAACAACCGTTACAGAAAGTTTAGTAAGTGTTTTTGGTTCTTCGAGTGCTTGCACATGTCCATTCCAATGCAGGTGACTCGCAAGCAGCTGCACAGGAAGTGGGCACACAGTTCAAATACAAGCTGACTGCAACACTGAGCGGCTGAAGTTGGCATCGTCTCTGGCCTGTTGGGTAATGGTACAGTGCACTGAGAATGTGTGCATCACGAATAAGGTTGCTGCCCTGCAGATATCCTGAAAGGGACCTGAGCTAGGAAAGCAGCCAAAAAGGGCTGAGATCTTGTGGCGTGAGCAGCCAGGTTAGGTGGAAGAGGGATTCCCGTGAGTTCGTAACATGCCCGGATACATGAGGTAATGGAAGATGAAATCCTCTGGATGGAGATGGGGTGCCTCTTCTTCCTCTCAGCTATCGTTATGAACAGCTGAGTCGATCTGCAGAATAGTTTGGCCCTCTGAATATAAAATGCCAGGGCCTGTCTGACATCCAAGGAATGTAGGCACTGTTCTTCTCTATACGCATGTGGCTTAGGGTAGAATATTGGTAGAAAAATTGCTTGACTGCAGTGGAATTGTGAGATCACATTTGGGAGGAACTTTGGATGTGGGCACAGCTGTACCTTATCTTTGAAGAAGACTGTATACAGAGGTTTCAATGTGAGGGCTAGGATCTCCGAAACCCTCCTGCTCTAAGCGATGGCCACTAAAGAGACCACTTTCCAGAAGAATTGCAACAGTCAGCATGTTGCCAGTGGATACAATGGGAGCCAGACTAGAGGCTCTACTGAAAGGCATAGAGGGTGGTGAACCAGTGCTGTCTGGGTCATGTCGGGGCTACAAGGATGACGTGCTCAGTCCTGCTTGATCTTTGACAGAAACTTATGAATAAGTGGAATGGGGGCGTGGAGGGGGGAAGGCATAATACAGGTGAATTATCCATGCCAACAGGAAGGCATCTGTAAGGGACACTGGGCTGTGGCCCTGAAAGGAGAAAAAGTGATGGCATTTCCCATTGTTACGGGTAGAGAACAGGTCTGTAAGGGGAGTCCCGCACCTCTGGAAGATGTCTTTTGCAATGTCCAGTTGAAGGGACTACTCGTGGTGAATGGAAAAGGACCTGTGAGGCGATCCACAAATTGGTTCTGCGTACCCAGCAGGTAAGATGCTTCTAGGTAGATTGAGTATCAGAGGGGTAGCCGTGTTAGTCTGGATCTTGTGGCAAATTGCCGGTACTGTTCTGCTGGGTCTCGCGCTTTCTCTTCTCTGGGGTAGGTTCAGGGCGCTATTGCTTGCCTCTGAACCAGTTCTTAATCACTCCCCTAGTGTCCTTGGAGGAGGGGAGTGGAGAGGGAGGACCTGGAACCCGCCCTCTACTCCAGGTCCCAACCAGGGCCCTGGGTTGTGGTGAACCACTTGATAGCGTTTCTTCCCTGGATTACTTCCTCTCATACCCGTCAGCTTGTGAAGGGCTTCTCGCCTCTCTTCTATACAAGCCTGGTGCCCCTTACCTAGGGTTCTGTTGGGTTCCAATCCACTGCAGCACTCCTCCAAACCTTCTATTGCCTCTGGACAAAAACTCTTCTCTTCTGCAATCTGCATCGTGCTCCAATCCAACTTTCTCCTTCACTACCAACCCCTGTCTGACTGAAGCAGGGTTATTACCCATGACTGGAGTCAGGTGCCTAACTGAAGTCAGGTGCTCTAATTGCGCACAGCTGTTCTAGTTTAATCTAAAGCAAACTTCTCCTTGGCAGGGAATAAGGCCCCCCTGCTAACACTCTATGCTGCCCTCTGGCCATGCTGTTATCACAATCTGTAAAAGCAAACAAGATCCTGTGGTACTTATAGGCCAACAGACGTTTTGGAGCATGAGCTTTTTGTGGGTGAATACCACTTTTGTCAGATGCATGCACGAAAGCTCATGCTGCTAGTTCTATAAGGTGGCCACAGGACTCTTACTGCTTTTAGGTAGATTGAGTGTGTAATGCAGAACTCCACTGTCAGATTGCCTCCTGGTATGGGGTGGTGTGTGTGAAATGATTCCCCTGATATATTTAGTAGAGAGCAAACACCGGGAGAGAGAGGAATTATTAATCCACTGCCAATGTGGAACACAAGAGATCAAATGGATATGAACTAATCATCGGGAAGTTTAGACTTGAAATTAGACGAAGGTTTTCTAACATCAGAGGAGTGAAGTTCTGGAAGAGTCTTCCAAGGGAGTAATGGGGCAGAGATGTATCTAGCTTCATAGACTAAGCTTGATAGTTTTAAGGGGATGGGAGTCTTTTGGCGATTAATTGATCTTTGGCTATTAGCAGTAAAGATGCCAGTGGCCTGTGATGGGATGGGATCTGAGTACTACAGAGAATCTTTCCTGGGTGCTGGCTGGTGAGTCTTGCCCACATGCTCAGGGTTTAGCTAATCGCATATTGAGGTCGGGAAGGATTTTCCTCCAGGGCAGATTAGCAGAGGCCCTGAAGGTTTTCCGCCTCTCTGCAGCAATGCGCGGCACAGTCACTTGCTGGAGAGATTCTCTGCACCTTGAAGTCTTTAACCCACGATTTGAGGACCTTTAATAGCTCAGACATAGGTTAAGGTTGACACAGGAGCGGGTGGGTGAGATTCTGTGGCCTGCATTGTGCAGGAGGTCAGACTAGATGATCATAATGGTCCCTTCTGACTGTAAAGTCTATGATTCTATAATGCATCTGCTCTGCCTGTTGATGCAGTACATTGTGGTTGTATTTTCCATGAGAACTGAAACTGCCTTGTCTGCAACGTGGGTTAAGAATGCCTGATAGACAAAGGGGACTGCCTGGAGTACTCTGTTATTGATATGGGGGGATTGCTCTTCTTGAGACCACAGGCCTTGAATCCTGAGATGCCCTAGAGGGGCTCCCCAACCCAGCACCAAGGTGTCAGAGACCAGATATATGGATGGTTGGGGTCTCAGAAAAGGTACTCCTACACAGGTTCAACCACCAAGTCAGTGAGTCAAGAACTTCAGGTGGAATGGTAAGTACCATGTCCAGATGATGTTGTAAGGGTGAATATGCCATGGCCAGCCAGGCCTGGAGAGATCCGAGATGTAGGTGCTGGGCATGGCTCGATGCGCTGGTGCCGGGGCCAATGCCGACTCCATGAGGAGAGCTTGGAGTCAGATCACGCGCTTCTTCTTTGTTCACAGCTTGAAGGAACGGCAAATTTTACACGTCTCACTAATGTGAGCCTCGCTCAAATAGCGAAAACACTGACTGTGTGGATCGCTGCTGGGCATGGAGTTGCGACAGGAGTCGCACGACTTGAAGTCTGGGCCACGGGGCATGCGCCGAGCCAGGCATTCGTGAGAGAAAGTTCAGCAAAGAACTTTTCAGGGAAACTGGATACCACTAAGATTATAATGTTGCAGCCAAGGCTGGAGCAAGTTCCGACTACCTTAACTGGCGGCAAGAAGGAACTGAAGGTGGGGTGGGAGCGTGCAGCCCCCTTTAAAGCGCGATATGTCGGCACCACTCCAAGGGTCACAGCGGGGTTCCCCCACTGCGAATACTGCTAAGGGAAAAACTTCCAGCGCTGGTGCACATGGCGAGCACACACACCTATAGTGGAATACACATCAGCAATCACTCAGCGAAGAACTCACTTTCTCCTGAGGAAGGCCACTACTACTGCCATACATTTGGTGAAGACCAGTGAGGCATCCAACAGCCTGAATGACAGAACCACATATTGTTAATGAATCTGGTTCACAAATCTTAGGAACCTTCTGTGGCTTTGGAAAAAAAATCAATATGTGGAAGTACGTATCTTTTAGGTCAAGGGCAGCATGCCAAAGCTCTAGACCCAGCGAAGGAATGATAAAAGCCCAGGAAACCATGCATAACTTTAATCTCGTGAGATAGCATTTGAGCTGCCACATGTCTAGGATTGGTCTGAGCCTCCACTCCATCTTTAAGCTTCTGGGATTAGGAAGTAATGGGAATAAAACCCCTTTCCTCATAGATGGTGCAGAACCTCTTCCACGGCTCCCACACAAAGGAGAGATTGGACTTCATGAGAAGGGTCCCAGAAGAGACAAGGGAGGGTGGGTGGAAAGGTGCAGTGGACAAACATTGGTACGTGAAAGCTAATTCTATTGCGTTTAGAACCCAACGGTCTGAGGTAAATGCTTCCAGGCACTGAGCAAGACGGACAGTTGGCTGGAAAACAAAGGGTAACTGGATCCAGAATTGAGGGAATTGAAACGTCATCCTTGAGTGTCTTGTCAAAAGAAGTGCTTCAAGGTGCCTGTATGACTAGGGGTAGAATGCATAGGGCTCTGAGGAGGAGGTGGTTGGAGGAGGGGGCTCTAAACCCAAACCCCTTGTTTTTCATCCTCCACTGGTTTTGTCTGGGAGGCAGTGCAAAATAGCATCCAGTCTGCTGAGGCCTGTAGGATCTTCTGGATGATGGTTTATACAGACCCAGAAATTTCAGGGTTGTCTCAAGAGTCCTTAAGTCTGTGCAATTTGGCATCTGCTCTGCAATGAACAAGGACCTTTCGAATGGGAGGTCCTGGAGGGTTTGCTGCACCTCTTGTGGCAACCCTGAGGAGTATACCCACGAGCTCCTGCACATGGTAACAGTAGAGGCCATTGATCTGGCCGCAGAATTGCCAGAGTCTAAGGCTGCCTGCAGGGAGACTCAGCCTACTGCCTTCCCTTCTTCAAGAAGTGAAGAGAACTCCTATTGGCATCTTCGGGAAGCAGGTTCTTAAATTTTTGCATTACCTCCCACATATTAAAATCAAAGCTATAGCTCACCCACTGAATAGACTTTCCTGCCAAACAAGTCCAGCTTTTTGGGGTCGTTTGCCTTGGGCGCGTGACCCTGACGGTGGCTGCCACCACTAGGGATCCTTGAGGAGAGTGAAAAAACAGAAATTCATATCCTTTAGCTGGCACAAGTATTTTCACTCTGTTTAGCTGTAGGCAGAGAGAAGCAGGGCTCTGCCAAAGCACTTTAACTGGATCCATGATTGCCTTGTTAAGGTGCAGAGCCACTCGAGGGACCCAGCCCTGACAAGATGTCTAACAGGCCGTGCGTCACCTCTGAGCACCTTGGCTTGAATACCAAGTTCGAGACATCTGGTTTAATAAGTCCTGGTGAGCGTTGTGGTCACCTTGGGGTGGTGATGCACTGACAGACACCAGCACCTCATCTGGGGAAGGAGGTGGCGGCTAAATCTCGTTGAGGGGCCTCTGCCCCTTCCTCTGTCTCGAATGAGACCTGCGAATCTGCTCTGAGGTTTGGCACTGGAGTCTGGGTCTGGTGTCTCTTAGTGCAGTACCAGAGACACCCTTCTTTCCAAGGCCACAGAGTATGAATGCCTCAAGACAGGCTCAAGGAAGATCACTGCAGGGGTGTTGGTCCCCACAATCCCATAGGCCAGCGATTCTCAACCGGGGGGTTGTGAGCCCTTTCAGGGGGTCTGCTGGGTCCCCCGGCTGAAGCCTGGTGCTCAAATGTCCCTTCTAGGCAACAGCCAGAGAGCTAAAGCCCCGAGCCCTGGTGGGGCAGCAGCCAGGAGCTGAAGGGCTGCAACCCTGAGCCCTGTACTATATCCCCGAACCCCTGAAGCCTCAAGCCCCTGTGCTGCAGGGGAGAGGAGGGGAGAGGATGCTGCCATGGGCTGAAGCTGGGATCTGTGGCAGAGCCTGCCTGCCCTTGCAGGACTAAAGCTGGGAGCCAGGGCTGAATCTGAGTCCCAGTGACAGGTGCTGCAGAGAAGTCTGAGGCGATCAGAGGAGGTTTTCCCCAGAGTGCTCATGGTGACACGTGAAGTCTGGGGGAGGGCTCTGCTGCTGCTCGTTGGAACTGGCAGTGCCGAGTCCTGGATCTCTGGGGACCCTGGCACAGGCAATGTGAGCAAGTCTCTAGCAGCTGCAAATGCCTCCAGGATGGACAGTACCATGAACTGCTCGGTACACTGCCTGCTGGACATGGTACTTCCCATGCCAGAGTATGCAGAGCTGGCATGGGTGCCAGGGCTGACAGAGGTAGGTGCTGTGGTGCTGAGGAGAGAGTGAGAGACCCGCAATGGGCCGCTTTATCCCGATCTTCTTGCCTGTTTTCTTTTGGCACCAGGAAATGACTCTTCTCCTCACCAGTGCCTAAGAGGCAGCACTGTAAGCACTAAGAGAACTTGTGCTGGGATTCTTGACTGGCAGGAATCCACCCTGAAGCTTAGGTGCTTGGTGTAGAGTCCAAGTGTGGCTCCAATGCTGGTCTCAGGGCTGCCTTCATGAGAACGACCCTCAATCTCACTGCCTAGTCTTTTGGGGTGCGGGGTTTTAAGACCCTGCAGATCTGGCAACGGTTCTTCCTGTGAGCTTCCCCAAAGCACTGAACACAGCTCAAGTGTACGTTGCTCAATGGCACTGATCTGCCGCAGGAAGCACAGGGCTTGAAGCCTGGTGACTGAGGCATGCCCTAGTACAGGGGAGTGGACAAGCCTTGCTAACTAAGTGTGGAGGCATCCAAAACACATTAACTACTAAAACTACTAGTGTACTATCAAAGTAACAAAATCTACAAGAACTACATGCACAAAAAAGGAGAAGAAAACCACTAGGTGAGATTGCCTGAGCAGTGAGGTAAGTTCCAGCAGCCATCATGGGCAGCAAAAAGGGACTGAAGGGAGGCGGGCGGGCTTGGTGGGGCCCCTTATACCATTGATCCTCCAGCTCGTGCTATGTCCTACAGCAGCCTTGTATTTTAGTATTTGCAAAATTGTAAACATTCTGAATGCAAGTTTATTTCCACCCTAAAACCACATCATCTAATAAGATGTCTGCCACTTGTCTGAACCCCAAGGTGGCTCCGTAGCGCAGAGGAGAGATGAGCAGTAGTATTCAGCAACGATGCATTCAGTGGCATTCAGCACAATGAACCTAGCTTTCGAAGAAGCCACCCTAAAAGCGTTAGTGTAGACAGGTTACCTGCTGACTGTCCCAACCCCTTTCACAGCCGTTGATGAGTTCAGCACATGACCTCACTATTACCTTGTTTTTTTATGAAATCTCTGCAGGTCACCAGAGCTACACTTTGTGGCCCATGAAGCCTAATACGACATTCCTCATATTCAGTAAGTTTGAAGACCTCCAACTACCTAAGCTCATCTCAACTTGGCATTTTGAAAGTTTGTATCTTAACAGTGACTTCAAAATTTAAATGAGCTGCTTTTAGTAGAAGTTTGTCGTGACTGACCTGTAAGTCACAAGTAATTCACAGACTATGCCACAACCTGGACCTGCCATGGGCTGCAAAGATCAAGGTCTGCCCACTTTTTGAGGGGACCCCAAACCACTGCATGGATGTGGTCCCTCACCCCAACCTAGGCAGATGCCCAGCAAATAACAAGTCTACTGTGAGCTCCCTCCAGGCCAACCGTTGTCTCCCTGCAGCTTAGTTGGCTCCTGTGCTGAGCTGCCAGTACAATCTCTGGCTGTAAGAAAGCCAGCTCAGCAGGGCCAGGTAGGCAGGCAGAGCTTCAAAGTCTCAATGCGTGGATGAGGGCTTGGCTACACTCGGAAATATGCAGCGCTGGGAGTTACAGCTGTGGTCGTACAGCTGTGTAGGACCAGCGCTGCAGTGTGGCCACATTTGCAGCAGTTGCAGCGCTGTTGGGAGTGGTGCATTGTGGGCAGCTATCCCACAGGCCACCTCGTCCCATTTCGGCGCTGTGGGTTGTGGGAAGGGGACGGAAGGGTGCGGGTCATTCCGCTTCCTGTCCCAACGCCCTGTGGTGCATTGCTTCCCT